>NC_030816.1:1500000-1800000 GCF_001704415.2 Capra hircus | reverse complement strand
GGTTAAATTTACTGTAAAAGCCTCCAGAAAGAGGCTCTATCAGAACAAGGAAGAAATCCTTTGTTCTAGTTTTTGAAATACCAGTACATTGTCCGTGAATATTTAACCTGTAAGCTCCTCTCAACGAAGTTCTTTCTAACTTCTGTCCTCTCCTTCCTGTAATTGGTGCTGTCCCCAAAGAACTTGCAATTTGCTTTTTATATTGTTTTATTTGAAAATTTGTATTTGTCTGCAGGGTAGACATAGCAGAAGTGAGACAAGTGTTTGTATCTGCTCTCTTTCAAAATTCAGCTAAGCTAACGGCACAGGTAAAACAGAATAAACAGAAGATGGATAAACGAAAAGGATGAAGAGGCAGAGCAAGGAGGGAACAGCAGGTGAGAGATGACTACAAACTTTGGAAGCTAGATGTTAGAGGATTTGTAACTGATTTAAAAGAAAGATGCAGCTGAGAGTGTCTACAGAAGGAACTGCATAGGGAAGGAAGGTAATTTTTTCCTGCAGACCCCATCTCCATCCTGAGATGGAGGCACCAAGTGCTTCAAAAATCATGGGGCTAAAACTGGGGGAGTGAATTGGGATTTTGTGTAGGAAGCAAACTCCCAGGTCTTGGTCCCTTCCTGGAACACTGGCGAGTACTTCTCCACCGGTGCAGAGGCTTGGGGATTTATTTCTGTGGGAACGTTACACCAGATTAGTTCTCGATTTAGGGAGATAAGGAGCAGGAGTGAACCACTAGGCTGAAAAAGGGAATCAAGTAAAGTCTTCACATGGATGGTGAGTCACATGATCCTTAGCTCCCAGGATGCTGGTTCTCAGGCATCCACTTCCCAGGCAGAAGATGGGAGAAGCTGAAAGCATCTGGGCATTCTGATATTTGGAGAAATCGCAGCGAGAAACCCATCTTGTTGCTTAGTCACCCTAGTGAAAACCATTAACTGACAGCTCTTTTCCTCCTCGTGCCTGATACTCTCTGCTGTTCACCTCTGCCTGCATGGAGAACATCCAATCATTCTCGTTTGTAGCCTCACCTTAAACATGAACTGATATTCAAGGATCACCAGGAACTATTCAGTAAAAACCTCCTTCATTAAACAGAGGTTATGATAAGTAAACAGAAAAAAAAAAAAGAAATAAATACAATGAAGGGTAAAGAAACAGACTTTAACTTAACATGAGTAGAGTTAATATTCTCAGAGAGAGAAAGTTCACTGCATCCCCTAGTACTAGAATTGGATGCTGGAAAGAGTAATACCGAGAACCAGAAAAGTCACGGGTATCAAAAATGCAATACCTCAAATTAAAATTAAGCAGAAGACAAGGTTTGAGAAATGTCCAATAAAGCAGAATAACACACAGAGATATAAACAAAGGAAAAGAAAAATTGAAACTCAATCTTTTGGTGAAAAGATTGTTTTGTGAAATCTTTAAAGAGCAACATTCACTCAAGAGAAATTATAAATTGAGAACAGGAAAATTGGAACAATCTCAAATAACCAATACAAGGACATAAATCTCCAGATTAAGGGGCCTATCAAATCTACAGAGTAGTAAAAAAAAAAAAAAAAAAAAGACCCACATCAAGATTTATTAGAAAATAGAAGATTCTGGAAAAATCTAGGTTGATGACATGTCATATTTTTAATCTAGGCCCAGGAATGCTACAGATTGCTCAAAGAAACTGAGCTGGAGAAAAATGCAGAAATGCTTTAAAAATTATGAGGGAAAAGATATCCTTCCTAGAAATTATAGTACTAGGTTATTCAAGGTCTTGAAAAATCATCTGTCCTACATGATTTTAAAGGCAGAGGAACCAGAGATCAAATTGCCAACATCTGCTGGATCATGGAAAAAGCAAGAGAGTTCCAGAAAAACATCTATTTCTGCTTTATTGACTATGCCAAAGCCTTTGACTGTGTGGATCACAATAAACTGTGGAAAATTCTGAGAGAGATGGGAATACCAGACCACCTAACATGCCTCTTGAGAAATCTGTATGCAGGCCAGGAAGCAACAGTTAGAACTGGACATGGAACAACAGACTGGTTCCAATAGGAAGAGTACGTCAAGGCTGTATATTGTCACCCTGCTTATTTAACTTATATGCAGAGTACATCATGAGACACGCTGGACTGGAAGAAGCACAGGCTGGAATCAAGATTGCCGGAAGAAATATCAATAACCTCAGATATGCTGATGACACCACCCTTATGGCAGAAAGTAAAGAGGAACTAAAAAGCCTCTTGATGAAAGTGAAAGAGGAGAGTGAAAAAGTTGGCTTAAGCCAACATTCAGAAAACGAAGATCATGGCATCTGGTCCCATCACTCCATGGGAAATAGATGGGGAAACAGTGGAAACAGTGTCAGACTTTATTACTTTGGGCTCCAAAATCACTGCAGATGGTGATTGCAGCCATGAAATTAAAAGACACTTATTCCTTGGAAGAAAAGTTATGAGCAACCTAGATAGCACATTCAAAAGCAGAGACATTACTTTGCCGACTAAGGTCCGTCTAGTCAGGGCTATGGTTTTTCCAGTGGTCATGTATGGATGTGAGAGTTGGACTGTGAAGAAGGCTGAGCATTGAAGAATTGATGCGTTTGAACTGTGGTGTTGGAGAAGACTCTTGAGAGTCTCTTGGACTGCAAGGAGACCCAACCAGTCCATTCTGAAGGAGATCAACCCTGGGATTTCTTTGGAAGGAATGATGCTAAAGCTGAAACTCTAGTACTTTGGCCACCTCATGTGATGAGTTGACTCATTGGAGAAGACTCTGATGCTGGAAGGGACTAGGGCCAGGAGGAGAAGGGGACGAGTGAGGATGAGATGGCTGGATGGCATCACTGACTCGATGGACGCACTCTGAGTGAACTCCGAGAGTTGGTGATGGACAGGGAGGCCTGGCGTGCTGCGATTCATGGGATCACGAAGAGTTGGACACGACTGAGAGACTGAACAGAACTGAACTGAACATGAGTTTTCACTGAAGCATATAAGAAATAGGTATGGAATGTAGAAAATTAAGAGATAAGGAATTTTCAGGATGATGGCCAGAGGAAGTCTAGCAGCAAAGGTTATTCCAGTCAATGATTCTTTGCATAAATTCTTAGCTTAAAATAGTTTATTATTTTTGATGATATTTGTGAGTAGTGATTGTGGTATAAAAATGTAGCACCTTGACTTACCATAACAGTGTTTAAATCCAGAAATAGCAGTAGAAGCAAAAGATCTAGCAGTATAGAGTTGACTACCATAACATTTGCTGAAAGTGTGAAATAAGTTGCTTCTGGGGAATGGACCTGGTTTCAGTAAGGATGAAGTAAGATTTCTGTTAGGTAGCTTTTCGGTGCTACTCAAATTTTATATAATGGCTTGCATGAAATAAAACTAAATATTAAAAAGTACTGTCTTTTTGTTATATATATCAGGATAGGTTCAGTTACGCTGCAGTAACAGACAACCTCAAATTGTAATAGTTCAGTGCAAGAAAAGGTATGCATATGCCCCTCGTGCAAATGGAGTCGGTAGACGTCCCTGATTTTTTACTTCTGTGGTCACTCAGGAACCAAGGAATAGAGGCTCTGCACTGACGGAACCTTCACAGCTATTGCAGTAGTGGGATGGAAACTCAAGGTTTCTAATTATCAGTTAAGTGCTCTGGCTCAAAATGCCACACCTTACTTCTGCTCTCAATTGACTGGCCAGAATTAGTCACACGGACTTTCACAGCCTAGAAAAACCAGGAAGTTCAGAGCTTCATGCGTACAGAAGGGAGGAGAATCCAGCATCAGTGAGCAGAATAAGCGACCATCACATACGTTTTTCCATTTTGCTTTTGTTTTTTTTTTCCTGTTTTCCCTCTCTTCTTTCAATTGTCTACCTTTCTGACCAAGTAACCAGTGTTAATCCAGTGAATGTCTTTCTACTTTTTATGCTTTGAATATTATCAAAATGCAGCCTTTTTTTTTTTAAACATAGCTCTGTAGCTTGCTTTTCTGCCGGGGGCCAGCGTGAGGAATTCCGCCCATGGCAAAGGTCATGAGGAAGGAGGCTTGGCATACGCAAAGGCGTGATCAAGCCTCAGGAAACCCCCTGTTCCCGAGCATCTAACCCCAAAACCAGAGTCTGTTTTATGCTCTCACCTACACTTCTGACTTTACGGGGGGCTCTCCCCCATAACCGTTTCTCTTGGAGAAGGAGTAAACGCGCAGCTCCAAGGCAATAAAAATTCCTGGGTGTGACAAGAGTGTTTCAGCTTACGGACTCCTCTGAAGGTTATCTAGCCCACCTGTATAGGTTTGTCTGGCCACATGTGATTGTTTACAGCCTCCAAATCTGAGAGGCATGAGATGTTTTAGACTTACTAAAGGCAAATTATTTTAGGGAGTTGGAAATTATTAGTATAGTGTGTTGGTTAGGAATTATTTGGTGAAGGGTTTTTCATTTGTTGTGCCAATAATTGCTGCTAATTCCCTGCTCTGGGTGGGACAAGGATGTCTCAGGTCAAACCTCTCTGCTGACAGACTAGCTTGTGTGACAGGATTATCCATACTGCTGCCACTAGGCACATGATTGTTTACTACCTCTCAACCATAAACAGCACAGAGAGTTTTGGAGTATTTTGAGAGTCTTAATTAGCATAGGATTTTTTCTTCTTGTTGAGTCAATGATTGCCGCCAGGCCTCCATATCCTTAGGCATCTGGGAATATATTAATCAATGTATATGGAATATAGCAAAGGAAATATAGTAGTTTTTGATGTTAGCAATACTAGACTTTTTGAGTTAAAGGATTTTCTCTTTTGTAATAGATCACTGTACTTTGTTATAAATCACTGTGTCCTTGCTACGTAAGAATGTAACTCTATCATATCTTAAGACTAAATAGATCTTAAGGGGAGCATTGGTGAAAGGATTTTCATTTGTTGGGCTGATGTTTGCTGCTAAATCTCCATATTCCCTCCCTTATAATGAATATAACTAACATATAGGAGAAATAAGTATTAACCTTTATGCATATAGGAGAAATAAGTATTAACCTTTAAGGCTAATCATGTTAACCTTGAGTTAAATACATTCCTTTCTTGATTGTAACTCACTACACCCTCACCCTATAGGAATGTAACTTTACTTGGAGGGCGGTGCTTGGTTTAAGAAAAAACACCCTTGGAAAAAATAAGTTTTTTGGTTATCAGAAAGAAAGGATCATAAAATGTCAGCAGGTCTCACTCCTGGCCAGAAGATGATGTAATATCCCTAAGACCTTTTTTTATACATTTATGTGAAGCACCTGATTTTGATAAAGGTCAGGACTGCTGACCCCCGCACGACTCTGTATTCATCCCTATGTGTAACAAAAGGTATATAAGCAAACCCAAAAATAAAGAAATTGGATCAGTTTCTGGAAAGACTGATTCCCCCATGTCGCTTCTTTCTTGCTCCCGTTTTTCTGGCTGAATTCCCATCTGGAGCATGGATGCTATTCCACGTAATCCAAGTTATTCAGCCTCCTTTTCTCCACTAATCTTCCCACTACACTGTCCATTTCTAATCTCTCTATATCTGTGATTCAATATGTATTTTTCCAAAGATGCCGACTCCGTCCCCACCTTCGAATCACCCTGGATCCACCGGGGCTGGACCCCGGCACTTTTCTTTCTTAGCAATGCACTGTATTTTCCAAGTTCAAAATACTTTGACCAAACTAACTATACATAATTTAGCATGAATGTACTACAATTCATTTCATTTACTCAAGAATTCATTTAAAAATAAGTAAGATTTAAAAAAATAATTCATTTAACCAATTCCTGCCGAGACATTGAGGGTATTTATGGTCTTTATCACAGAAACCAGAGCAACAGTGAGTGAACACTCTTATACATACATCTTTTTATGTAAGAACATTATTCCTTTAAAACAGTGATTCCCAGAAGTGTGATTGTTGGGTCAAAGGATAACTGTTAAGCTTTAATAGTTACCGCAAGTTACTTTCCTTTAAGACCATCAGTTCAGTTCAGTTCAGTCAGTTGCTCAGTCGGGTCCTACTCTTTGCAACCCCATGAATCACAGCACACCAGGCCTCCCTGTCCATCACCACCTCCCGGAGTTCACTCAGACTCATGTCCATCGAGTCGGTGATGCCATCCAGCCATCTCATCCTCTGTTGTCCCCTTCTCCTCCTGCCCCCAGTCCCTCCCAGCATCAGGGTCTTTTCCAATGAGTCAACTCTGCATCAGGTGGCCAAAGTACCGGGGTTTCAGCTTCAGCATCATTCCCTCCAAAGAAATCCCAGGGCTGATCTCCTTCAGAATGGACTGGTTGGATCTCCTTACAGTCCAAGGGACTCTCAAGAGTCTTCTCCAACACCACAGTTCAAAAGCATCAATTCTTCGGCGCTCAACCTTCTTCACAGTCCAACTCTCACATCCATACATGACCACTGGAAAACCATAGCCCTGACTAGACAGACCTTTGTTGGCAAAGTAATGTCTCTGCTGTTGAATATGCTATCTAGGTTGGTCATAACTTTTCTTCCAAGGAGTAAGCATCTTTTAATTTCATGTCTGTAATCACCATCTGCATTGATTTTGGAGCCCCCAAAAAGATCATAGTAATTTATGTTTTAATCAGTAAAAATCAGATTTTCCAGTTAACCAGCATTTTCATGAGCACTTTGTAATTTTTCTTCCTTTTTTTCTAAATTAATAGGTTACAATTTAATTAAGGTGATATGAAATGCTCTTGAAATGATTGGTGATAAAGAAAATGTAAACAAGAGAAAACTCAAGAAAATGCAAGTGTTAAGGCAGGGAGGGAGATTTTCAAAGGGAAGGCAGCTCTTGAGCTATAAAAAAGTTCCAGAGGAGAACGATAGCACAAACAATCTTCCAGAGGCAGGGATGCTTCTGCCAAGTTTGCTAACAGCAAGATATCCTTGCCAAAGTGAAAACCACTCAGTGGACAGTGGGGGAGCAACAGTGCTGGACTGGTTGGGTGGAGGAGAGTTGTCCCAGGTATTATGACACGGGAGAGACATTTAGACCTGGAAGGGAGTGAAAAGTCAGCTAGTGTAGATTTGCCCACCAAAAATATGACATGATAGAAAGAAGTGCTCAAAAAGGCATTTTGGCAAAAGGCTATAGGTAATGTGGAAAAGAGCTAGGATGCTGACTTAATAACATAGGCATAAAGAGGATTTTAAAAGTCCAAATCTATCTTTCTGTGCATTTAGTAAACATGATTTTGCTAAAAGAAAGTATACAGTGACAGAGTTAAACTGTACTTTTTGTTTGTTTTAAAATCCTTGAAATTCAACCAGAATGGCAAAAAACAAAGGAATAGAAAAGTGAGTGAAACAGAGGCTACAAGAGGAAGTAAAGGAATGAAGAGATTAATTCAGGACACGGGGTGTAAGAAGAAAGCAACTTTAAAAAGTAAAAGGGAACAAATGATTTGGCAAGGACATCCTTTAGGTAAACACAGCTGTCAGAGAACGGGAGCTCAGAGTGAAGCTTCTTTCTAGGATGAATAATATAATGTAAAACTGCTATATGAGGGAAAACAACGTAGGTTAAAGTTTTAATATATTTTTGTTTAGGAATACAATGTTAACTGTAATTCTTTCTTAATTTGGATCGTTTAGATTGAGTTTTAATTGTACATCTATTGTGAGGAAAACAGAAATGCTATTTTCAGAATATATAGAGAGAGAACAAAAATTAATACTTGATTCTCCTATAAGCTTGTAAGAGAAAGTAGAAATGCAAATGGTGCAAATAATTTGTAAATATCTATATTACATGTGCAGACACACACACACACACACGCAAATACTTCTCATGTCAGTGAAGTCAGTCAAGGCTTGTTGGGGGAGTATGTACTTTCCTCAGCTCTGTCTCGTCACAACAAAAATTTGAAGCGATGGACCAGCTCTCAGATGGACCGGTGTTACAGCTCCATGTTACAGCTCAGTTTTATTTAGAAAATAAAGGAAAATACATCTTCCAGGCGTAAGGGCACGATGACCCAAAAGACAAGAAGAGAAGAGAGAGAGAACCCCCTACCCCCGGCCCTTTGGTTCCTCTTTTTATAAGTTTTTCCTCCTACCCCTGGGCCTGCCCTATGTAAATTGGGCTAGCCAGAAGTGCTGTTCTACCTGAGGTCCTCACTCTGGTCCTCCGACCTTCCTTTTTTCTAATTTTGTGGGCTTTTCCCTTCCTTGTCTTTTAGCCACCGCTATTCTGGACTCCTTTTTCCTATTCAAACTACTTAACAGGCTGATAAAAGTTAAGCAAATTAACAACAACAACAACAACCAAAAAACAAGTTTTGGCTTTTAAAAAACTGAATTGCAACCACTGACTTTCTGGAAGGTCTTTAAGTTTTCTGC
This sequence comes from Capra hircus, assembly GCF_001704415.2. Taxonomy (NCBI): domain Eukaryota; kingdom Metazoa; phylum Chordata; class Mammalia; order Artiodactyla; family Bovidae; genus Capra; species Capra hircus. The sequence goes on along the minus strand of NC_030816.1, from coordinate 1,791,607 downwards.
ATCTCTTTCTGGAGCAATGCAGAGGGCAATTTGGCCCTCAATTTTTTAATTCCTAAAGGCCACTGAATTTTCAATTAAAATAGAATAATAAACAATTATTTTCAATAGTAGTTTTGAAGGGATTTATTTGCCCACTTCATTGCAACGTTTTTGCTGAAGAAAATATAGTGTTCATGATGACTATTTCTGGTGTTCTTTCTTCAGACTAGTTTTGGGGAAGTTTATAAAATATTTAAAGAAGAATTAGTGTTTATTCTTCTCAAACTATTCCAAAAAATTGAAGAGGAAAGAATGCTTTCAATCTCATTTTATAAGGCCAGCATCATCCTGATAGCAAATGCAGACAAAGAAACAGTAGCAACAACAAAATTACAGGCCAATGTAGTTAATTAACATAGGTGCAAAAGTCCTATACAAAATACTAGCAAATGGAATTAAACAACAGATGAAAAGGAACATGCACCACGATCAAGTGAGGTTTATCCCAGGGAAGCAAAGATGGTTCTGTATCTGCAAATCAACCAACGTGACACACCACATTAACAAACTGAAAAATAAAAGTAATCTCATTAGACTTGGAAAATGTCTTTGACAAAATTCAACATCTGTTTATGATAAAGTTGCTCAACAAACTGTGTATAAAGAAAACATATTTTAACATCAGGAAAGCCCTATATAACAAACCAACATCCCACATCATACTGAAAGTACTGCTAGTTTTATTTTTAATGTGGGTGCCACTTTTTCATTTGCTTTTTTGTAGATCTGGATATTTGTCATATAGCTTCATCACATTAATTGTGCATATAAGCTTGAAAGGAAATCCAAGAGACTCCTCCTGATAATATATCATCCTATAAATTTTTAAAAAATCAAATTAATTTTAAGTGAGGCTGTCAATGTAAATTTATTTCACACTGTCTGAAATAAATATGAAAGTTATTGCTCAATTATAGTTTTATTGATCTGCAATTCACAAAAGATTTAAACATATCAACCAGAAAGGAAGTATTTACTAAAAAACTGCAGTTATGGAAACATGGTACATGGATTTAGCCAAAAATATCATTTGTATTCAAAGTCTAAAAGTTTAAGGGAAGGAGAATCTGACTTACCCAGGCACTAACTCTCAACCTGTCAGAGTTACTGTCTTCTATTTAATCAAAAAATCCTGTATTTAATATAAGCAAGATTTCTAGCACTTCTGGTGGGAAATATGTGGTTGCTAATGTAAACTTATGCCCACTGTTGAGAATGGAGCCAGGCAGGATAAAAGAATTAAACAGTGAATTCCTTCAATTCACCCTAATAGCTGGTAAATCTGAGACTTAATTACCACATGTATTTATACTGCCTTTTCACAAAATGGTAGCTGAAAGCCTTTAGGTAAAAATGGAAATACTTATTGCAAACCCATATGGAGATTGTTAAATGTAGCCTACTTACTTTCACATGAAAATTTCCCCTTGTTCTGCCTTTTTGGAAATGTATACAATTATGCATAGTCTCTGGCACTCTTATGACCATTTCTCCTCTTCTTAAACAAATGTCCTATTGTAGTGTCTTAACATGCCTCACAACTGAAAAAATAGGTTTAAATGAAAGTTCAGCCAGCATACATTTGCTAGCTATAAGCACAATTTCAAAATAGAAAAACAAAACATCTTATATGCACTAGGTAAGTACAAAAAATTTTAAAAGCAATTTTTTTTCCTGTATTGAATCTAAAGGAAAAAAATTGCTTCACAAGTATATTGATAAAATGACACTTTCAGAAATCAACTTTATTTTTGTCTGTGTTTTTCTTTTACCTCTGTATTATTTCATGGTATTGCTATCAAATAATTTTCTAAACCTCTCTAGGCTCTTGGAGAATCACTGCTTGAGTAATCTACTTGGTTCTTGGCTGTCACTCGGTCCTCTGTGAGATCTGAGAGCTTTCTTCACAAGAAGTTTTAAAAATGGATTGTTTCCTTAGTAGACACATGAATATTCACATTTTCTATTTCTTTCTGTATATGGTAGTAGTTGTTTTGCTTTTCCTTTGTTCTTGTTTATTTTTCTTTATTACAGCTCATCCATGTAATTAATTTGTACTCTCATTTTTTCATTTCTTTTTGTTTTCTAATTTCTTTGGGTTCTCAGTCTTTCTTTTTTTTTTAACTTTTTGAGTTGAGTGAAAGACAATTTGATTTTATGCCTTTCTACATTTTCTAAAATATGCATTTGAGGCTAGAATTTTTCCCCTAAGCAAGTCTTTAGCCACATCTCACAAGTTTTCATATGATATATTTTCATTTAGTTCCAAGTGTTTTGTAATTTCTACCATGATTTCTTCTGTAACCAAAGTGCTGCTAAGTTGCTTCAGTCGAGTCCGACTCTGTGTGACCCCATAGACGGCAGCCCACCAGGCTCGCCTGTCCCTGGGATTCTCCAGGCAAGAACACTGGAGTGGGTTGCCATTTCCTTCTCCAATGCATGAAAGTGAAAAGTGAAAGTGAAGTCGCTCAGTTGTGTTTGACTCTTAGCGACCCAATGGACTACAGTCTACCAGGCTCCTCTGTCCACAGGATTTTCCAGGCAAGAGTACTGGAGTGGGGTGCCATTGACTGTTTATTAAATCAATTCATTTAAAATTTCATATTTTTTAAAATTAGCTTTTAGTTATATTATAGTTGTTCAGTTCAGTTCAGTCGGATCAGTCGCTCAGTTGTGTCCAACTCTTTGCGACCCCATGAATCGCAGCATGCCAGGCCTTCCTGTCCATCACCAACTCCCGGAGTTTACCCAAACTCACATCCATCGAGTCAGTGATGCCATCCAGCCATCTCATCCTCTGTTGTCCCCTTCTCCTCCTGCCCCCAATCCCTCCCAGCATCAGGGTCTTTTCCAATGAGTCAACTCTTCCCATGAAGTGGCCAAAGTACTGGAGTTTCAGCGGAGGAGAAGGGGACGACAGAGGATGAGATGGTTGGATGGTATCACTGACTTGATGGACGTGTTTGAGTGAACTCTGGGAGTTGGTGATGGACAGGGAGGCCTGGCATGCTGCGATTCATGGGGTCACAAAGAGTCGGACATGACTGAGCGACTGAACTGAATTGAACTGATACTGTATTGATGTTTTTCTTTCTGGCTTACTTCACTCTGTATAATAGGCTCCAGTTTCATCCACCTCATCAGAACTGATTCAAATGTATTCTTTTTAATGGCTGAGTAATATTCCATTGTGTATATGTACCACAGCTTTCTTATCTATTCATCTGCCAATGGACATCTAGGTTGCTTCCATGTCCTGGCTATTATAAACAGTGCTGCAATGAACATTGGAGTATATCCATTTTGTCTTTTCATCTCTAACAAATTAATCATAGTTATTTTAAAGTCTACATGTAATAATCTAATATATAATTCATATTAGCTATATTTCTGTATTTTATTTTCTTTTGATCCATATTCAGGTAATCTTGGTAATTTTTACTTAATACTAGGATTTTTTGTGTGTATGTGAAAACATTATAAAGCTCTAGAGACTATTATCTCATTCCTGAGAGGATTAATTGCTTCTACCAGATAGAGTAATACAAGATCATCTTTGTACAAAGGTGCAACCAATTTACGTTGGGTTTCAGTCTTTGTAAAGCCTCTCTATTTACACTGCGCTTTTACTCTTGGGATGTTGTCCTTCACATCAGAAATTCTGATGAGTTTACCAGGAAGGAATTGGCATACCCTACTAGAAAAAAAAAAAAAAGAGGTGTAGAATGTCAGGTGCTGCTATTATCATCTCTGGAATTTTTGATTTTAATATCTCCTGCCTCGGTAGCCTTGAGCTCCAGTTCTTGTCTCCGCACTGGGTTAATGTGGGAAACTGTGTTCCTCTTTTCAGTTTTCTTGGGCATTTCACTTATCAGAAAATATTTTAGGGGGGAAAACAACCAGGTTAGAATTTTGGAGTCACCTCAGTATGCTGCAAATTTCTGTGCAGTCTTGACCCTTCAGATAGTGGCTGCCCTGTTATCTTCATGATGCCTCCAAACACACTGTAAAAACACCATTTATTTATTTATGGATGTGCTGGGTTCGTGTTGCTGCACTTGTGCTTTCTCTAGTTGCAGTGAACGGGGGGCTACTCTTCACTGTGGTGCACAGGCTTCTCATTGTGGTGGCTTCTGTTGCAGAGCAGGGGCTCCAGGTACACAGGCTGCGGTAGCTGCAGCCTGCAGCCTCCGTCGTTGCGGTGTGCAGGCTCTAGGGTGCATGGGCTTCTGTAGCTGTGACACAGGAGCTCGTTAGTTGTGACTCATGGGCCCTGGAGCATGGGCTCAGGAGTTGTGCACCGTCTTTAGTTGTCCACAGCATGTGGAATCTTCCTGGATTTGGGATCAAAACTCACATCTACTGCATGGGCAGGTGGACTCTTATCCACTGTATCACCAGGAAAGCACATACATTTTTGAATTTATGCAGCTTCTCTAGTTATTTTTAGTGAAGTGGTGAGTCTTCTGAAAATTAGATTAACACAGAAGTTCTCCTTGAAATCAATTTAAGCTAAATATTCTCTTGTCCATCCCTCTTTCTCCCCATCAACCCTAGCTGACACTGCCATAGGCTTCTCCTTCCTCTTTCCTCTTTGCTAACCACCGTCAAAAAGATGGAGGGATGTGGATGAAGTGTACATGTAAATTCTTATTTGATTGTTAGTACAGTAAGATGACTTTATTCTCTCTGGGTCTAGCAGACGTTTAAAATCACTTGTTTCTCCAGTGGGTATTTTGGTAGTTCTTTCTGAAGTTCCATTCTAAATGTTTATCTGCCCTCCTTGTATCATAGTCAGTACATCTTCCTCTATCTGAGCACTCTACTGTCATCCTGTAGTCTCTTGGAAGGTCTCTTTCTAATTAGATTTCATTCCTTTTCTAGGTATTTATGTTTGGAAGGACTTTAGATCACCTCTCTCTCCCTTGTATCCCTATCTTGTTCATAAGAGATAGTCAGAATAATTGCCTCTGATGTTAGGGAAAGAGCAACTGCTGTTCGGTCGCTAAGTTGTGTCTGACTCTTTGCAACCCCATGGACTACAACACGCCGCTATCTCCCAGAGTTTGCTCAAATTCATGTCCACTGAGTCAGTGATGCTATATAACTATCTCATCTGTCACCCACTTCTCCTTTTGCCTTCCATCTTTCCCAGCATCAGGGTCTTTCCCAATGAGTTGTCTCTTCACACCAGATGTCCAAAGTATTGGAGCTTCAGCATCAGTTCTTCCAATGAATATTCAGGGTTGATTTCCTTTAGGATTGACTGGTTTCATCTCCTTGCAGTCCAAGGGACTCTCAAGAGACTTCTCCAGCACTACAGTTCAAAAGCACTAGTTTTTAAATATACTCTGATCTGTCTGTTTTGTAAATATATTCTGATCTGTCTGTTTTGTCAGCTACCTTGTGCTGATAGTCAGAGACATTTGACTTTAGATTCCTTAAGTGTTTTAATGTATCATTTCATATGATAAGAAAGACATACCAATCCTTCTGTGTGGACTTTTTGAAGTTCTATCCTTGGAGGAAACACGTGCCCTTGCTAACTCATGGTACATTAGCAGGCTTCTTAAAAAAAAAAATTCTCTTAAACTCTCTCTTTTAACATTTTCAACATTTGCATTAGTTTCCTAGGGCTGCTATAAAAATGTATAACAAAGTGGGAGCTTAAAACAATAGAAATTTATTGTCTCACAGTTCTAGATGCTAGAAATCTGAAATCAGGGTGTTGGTAGGGTCATGCTCCCTCTGAAACCTGTAGGGAAGTCCTTCCTTGCCTCTGCTTGATTTCTGGTGGTTTGCTGGCAATCTTTTGCATTTCTTGGCTCATAAATGCATCACTTTGATCTTCTGTCCCCACAGGGCATTCTCCCTGTAGATCTGTCTCGCTTCCCTAGCTATCTTCTTATGAGAGCACCAGTCACTTTATGTTAGTGGGCCCCCTAAGCCAGTATGGCTTCAACTTAACTAATTATATCTGCAATACTCATTCCCAAATAAGGTTTTATTCAGAGATAGTGTGGTTAGAATTTCAACACATCTTTTTTAGTGGGCCACAGTTCAACTCAGAACCTGGATATATTTGATTTATCTAACTGATTTTCAAACTACTGTGAATTCCTCCAAGTTAGTTTCATAACTCATTTTGATATATGATATCCATTGACCTTGGTGCTTTAGCTGACACTTCCAATTTAGTACCCTGTTAGAACTGAACTGAGTTGTGTTGTGTACTTAGTTGTAAAAATACTACTGGTGAACAGTGAACATTATTGGTGAACATGAACTTAGGCAGTATATGAAAACTGAAGAACCGCAAAAAACTCAGGAGACACCTAGGTGAATTTTTTAAAAGTAACTTCATACTTGAAATTTAATCATGTAACTTTTTAAATGAAGTCTGGATAATTTCAAATATGATATTGATCACATAGCAAAAATTTAAATATTTCAATGAGAAGTTGATAAAAGATATAAAAATACATTTGACCAAACATTTAAAAGAAAGTATTTAGAAAAAATTCTGAATTTACAAAATGAATTTCTATGACCAGTGAGAAAACCAAGATGTCAGTGTTTACTTGGCAAAAGTTGAAAAGGGAATTTAAAAATTAGTTATTAGTGGACTTCCCTGGTGGTGCAGTAGATAAGAATTTGCTTGCCAATGCAGGGGACAGGGGTTCAATACCTAGTCCAGGAAGATTCCACACGCCATGGAACATCAAAGCCTGTGTGCCACAGCTTTCGAGCCCTCATCCCAGAGCCACACACTACAACCACTGAGCCCACATGGTGCAACTACTGAAGCCTGTGTGCCTAAAGCCTGTGCTCTGCAATCAGAGTAGCCACCGCAATCAGAATCCCCCTCACTGCAATAAAGAGTAGCCCCTCCTCTCCGCAGCAAGAGAAAGCTTGCAACAAAGATCCACAGAAACCAAAAAAAAAAAAAAAGAAAAAAAAAAGTCAAGATGTAATACATTGGAAGGAAGAATTATTGGTTATGCTGCCATTTGCAGAGGAAGATTTTGAAATAATGAAAGCTTCAAATATTGAAGATAATACAAAAATTTAAATAGTGCTATAAAGCTTGCAATGAAAAAAAGTAGATCCCTATGGGATTATTTTTTTTCATCCCACTACACTTAGAAGAGACAGCTACTTTTAATTTTTAGCTATCACTTCTTTAAGAAATTATCTTCATAATTCTAAATAATGTAGAATGCTTCCTCTTGATTAAGCATTTTTAATGCATTGTCTATTGACTTCCTATTTTGGTACATAAAGATTTTAACTCCATTGCCTCTCACTTTTTCCATATTTTTTTGGTATATTTGTACTGTATGTTTTTATTAAATGCTTTCATTATTATGATATTAAATATTATTCACTGCTCAGCCAACTAATGTTGTTCTCTTTCCTTTACTGCTTTTTACTTTTCCTGGAGTTAGTAATTTTCCCTCTCTCACACTCTTTTTTAAAAACTTGCTATTTCTTTGAACCTAAGACTGAGTTGACACATATATTCCAATTGCTCTGTAGATTACCTCTCTCTACAATTTCCTATATGGTCAAGTTGGCCATGTAATCTGTAATTTCCATTCGTCCTTCCTGGGACTTCCCTTTAGGCGCTGTCTCTATCCTTGATTCAATGTAGATTTGCTCTGCAGGAGCATGCCTTTCCTCTTCAGACTCTAGCAGAAGTTCGAAGAATTCTCCACTTTTCTTTCTGCATTGATTCTCATTTCCTGTTTCATATCTTGTCTTTCTTTTTTCTCTCCTATTTTGGTGAGGCACATTGTCCAGTAATTTCCAAGAAGGGTACACAGGACATAAAGACCATGAATGTCTGAAGTTGTCTCCATTCCATTCTTACACTTTGTTTATAGCTTAGTAAGATATAAACTTCTAAGTAGAAAATAATTTTCTTAAGAAGTTTGAAGATGTTATTCCATTATCTTGTTTCCGTTATTGCTGTTAAGAAGTCCAGTGACATGCTTTTCTAAATTCTTTGCTTCTAACTTATTTTTTTTCCTATGATCTTTTTTACCCTAGAAAGCCATGGTGAAGTTTTTATGTCCATTGTCCTGAAAGTTTTCAATTGAGAACGTTGTGCTTTCCAGTTCTAAAAATATTTCTTGTGCTATTTTTTTACATCTGTTCTGAAAATCTTGATAGATTTGACATAGTAACTCTCTAGTGTTATTGTCTCTTCATCTTTATCTCTGTGTTTTACTTTTAGGAAGATTTCTTTATTTCATCTTCCCACTGGTGCTGATAATTTTTGCTTTTGCTATATTTTAAGTTTCCTTTATAGTTTCTAAATGTTCCTTAAAATAATACCCTGTTCCTACTCCATGCATAGAAAATATGCTCTTACCCCTGAGGTTACATTATATAGATTGTTTTTCTTTTCTTTCTGCTGTTTTATTTTCTTCTACTTGTAGTCTTACTTTCTACTGATTCAGATCAGTTCAGTTCAGTCTCTCAGTCATGCCCAACTCTTTGTGACCCCATGGATTGCAGCATGCCAAGCTTCCCTGTCCATCACCAACTCCTGGAGTTTACTCAAACTCATGTCCATTGAGTTGGTGATGCCATCCATCCTCTGCCGTCCTGATTACCATACATGATTTATCTTCTACAGGTAGGAAATTTTACTCAAATATCTGTTGGTAATAGAAACCAAATATCTGTTGGTTCAAGTGTGACTATTCATTCACACTTCAAAGTGAGAACTTGAAGGATCAGTTATAAATCCTTTCTATGTAGTTTATTTCATTGGCAGAGAGAATTCATTTTATGAAAATGGGCAGTCAGACAGATTTGGGGTTATAAACCTACTTATCAGACATTTTTCTAGTTATTACGTTTCTCCAGAGAAGGGTAGATTCTCCCATCTGGTGGAAGTCCAGAGATGATATAAGATTGGAAAGTGGCATTCTGGATCTACGTAGGTGAAGGCTCCTGGCTGAAAGTTCCATCTCGCTCTTCAGTGTATACATTTTCACGGAGTACACTCTACAGCATGTCTTTCCTGGTGGTGGGATGGGAAAGAATCTATCTGCCAGTGCAGGAGATACGGGTTTGGTCCCTGGGGTAAAGGCAGATCTCCTGGAGAAGAAAATGGCAACACACGGTGATACTCTTGCCTGGGAAATACCATGGACAGAGGAGCCTGGCAGGCTATAGTTCACATGGTCCCAAAGGGTCAGACACAACCGAGTGACTGAAGAACAGCAACACTAGCTTTTAGCCTACCACCTCTTCCTAGTCCTCCCCTGTTGCTACTGCCCAGTCCGTAATGTCTCAGTTTTCATATTTGATTCATCTAGAAAATATATTTCTTTCTCCCATAGTGAAGGGAAGTAGTCATTGACAGATGGGGGTTAGGGTGGAGGGATCTAACTGCTCCATGCTGCAGCTGCTGCTAAGTCACTTCAGTCGTGTCCGACTCTGTGTGACCCCATAGAGGGCAGCCCGCCAGGCTCCCTCTTCCTTGGGATTCTCCAGGCAAGTGCTCCATAGATAGAGTTCAAATCTGCACTTAATGGTCTGTGGCCTTATTTCACTCTTTCCTTCTGCCATCACGGATGTTTCGGATAACTAGATCCCTGTAGTCTATTTCTAGCGGGTATCTCCCACTCCAGTCCTCTGGTTTAGAACTTCTTTCCTCTGCTGACTTGTTTACCAGTCTTACTTCTTTTGCGATCTTCGTGTGTTGTGGTTCTTTCTTTGTTCATATACGGGAGTTTAAAAACGGGAGTTTGTTTTCCTTTTTGTTTTGGGAAGGTCTTCAAAAACTCTTAAATCTGAAAGGCCAGGTGACTCTCTGAAGGACAACATTCATTTGCATGATGCGATTCATGATTCATGAGTCAGACAGCAGCCTCTCGTTCAGTCATGGCTGACTATTTGCAACCCCAGGTTCCTCTGTCCACGGAAGTTACAGGCAAGAATACCGGAGTGGGTTGCCATTTTTTGCTCCAGGGCATCTTCCTGATCCAGGGATCTAACCTGGCTCTCCTGCATTGCAGGCATATTCTTTACTGTCTGAGCCACAGTGCAAATACAGGGTTAATTTTACAAATCATATAAGAAAGTAAGAGCTAGTCAACTCTAGTTGTTAGAATGAAACAGGGAGCTTTAGGAAGATTTCTTTATTTCATCTTCCCACTGGTGCTGATAATTTTTACTTTTGCTATATTTTAAGTTTCCTTTATAGTTTCTAAGGAATGAAATGGGGAGCCTTTCATTCTTGGGCTTGTTACTTTGCCATTGAATGTGATTAACTGTCTTTCGCTAACACTTTTGATTCTTTATTAAGGACTCAGGCTTTTACTCAGAGTTACCCTGTTACTTGTCACTGTTTGTTTCTTTGTTCTGGAGTAAATTTTTTGAAAGAGTTGGCCATTCACACAATTAAAATACTGATAGTAATTCCATTTATTAAACTAAGTGGACTCTGAATTAGAACAGTCTTTTTCCTTCCAGAATTTTCTGAGGATACACATCAATCCAATGGCGTCTCTCATCATAGTTTTCCTCAAACAGTATTTTTAACCTTGTCTGCCAAATCAGTTACAAAGTTTGAAACTCTATATATGCATTAAAAAATTATTTCACTATGACATCTGTTGACTTGGATATGATTCTTCCTGGCAGGATATGAGATCTCTTTGCTCAGAAAATACTCTAGCTCTTTTAACCTCCCATTTGAACCTCCCAATGATGCTATAAACTCCTCAATAGACACTTTATACATGTTTGGCAGCTGTGATTTGAAAAAGTAGAGTGGATAGCAATAAAGCAGGAATTCTGAGTAACAGAGTTCTTGGGTGATACTAAAAGTAATGAGTGTAAAGAACATTTTATATGAGACAATGATTTGGGAGTAAATCATCTTTTTGAGATGTTAGAAACAGTCTTTCCTTCATAGACCAGCCAGTGAATTCCCATCTAAGATAAACCACACTTGTGAACATCCAGATCACTACTGAATGAATGAAAGTGTGTCTATGAATCTAAACCAGTTAGACCTACTTGGTACTAAATCAACTCCTTGGAATAATTTTTGTTGAAAGGATTTCCAGTTGATCGTACAGATCTTCCTCTTCTCTCACCTCTTCTATTTTTTTTTTTTTTGCAAAGGCAATTGTCTTTACTCTCTCTTTGGAAATCACACAGGCATCATTCCAGTTCAACTTTTATTTTCACTAATCAGGCTAATATGATAGCTTCTGAAATAATCTTCACACTTTTAAAGTCTTTTCTTTAAAACACTACTGCCAAATTTAGCAACTTCACTTCATCAAGTGTTAACACTGAACATATAATCTTATATAAAAAAAAAAGAAGAAAGAAAAAACCACCTCCAAATCCTTTGTAAGCTACTCATTTTCTACCCAATTAAAATGCCATTTAAGGACATGTACATAGCTTTCCTTTCCACTTGTCCTCTGCTATTTCCCCAAATATAGTCTGCATTCTATTAAGAAAAATTGCATGTTCTTCTCTTGCAAACTCACATGTCTGCAGGATTCAAACAGGGAAGGAGTTTTAGTGAAGCAGGTCTATTCATTTTATTTTTAAAATTTTACTTATTTTTAATTGAGGATACTTGCTTTACAATATTGTGTTAGTTTCTGCCATAGTTGTTGTTGTTCAGTCACTCAATCATGTCTGACTCTTTGTGACCCCATGGACTGCAGCACACCAGGCTTCCCTGTCCTTCACTATATCCTGGAGCTTCTCAAACTCATGTCCATTGAGTCAGTGATGCCATCCAGCCATCTCATCCTCTGTCATCCCTTTCTCCTCCTGCCTTCAGTCTTTCCCATCATCAGGGCCTTTTCTAATGAGTCAGCTCTTTGCATCAGGTTTCTGCCATACATCATTATGAATCAGACACAGATATACATTAAGTCCCCTTCCTCTTGAACCTCCCTCCCATCGCCTACACCTTCCCATCCCTCTAGGTTGGCACAGAGTCCTGGTTTGTGTTCCCTGAGTCATACAGCAAATTCTCTCTCTTTTTACAAATGGTAGTGTATATGTTTCCAGGCTACTCTCTCCATCAGGCCCATTCTCTCCCACCCTGTCCCCTGTATCCATAAGTCTGTTCTCTGTGTCTGCATCTCCACTACTGCCCTGCAAATAGGTTCATCAGTACCATCTTTCTAGATCCATATATGCTGCTGCTGCTAAGTCGCTTCAGTCGTGTCCAACTCTGTGCGATCCCATAGATGGCAGCCCACCAGGCTCCCCCATCCCTGGGATTCTCCAGGCAAGAACACTGGAGTGGGCTGCCGTTTCCTCTCCAAGATCCATATATAGGTGTTAATAAATGATAGCTGTTTTTCTCCTTTTGACTTACTTCACTGTGTATAATAGGCTCTAGGTTCATCCATCTCTTTAACACTGACCTAAATGCACTTCTTTCTATGGCTGAGTAATATTCCATTGTATATATGTGCCACGGTTATTTTATCCATTCATCTGTTGATGGATGTCTAGGTTGCTTCCATGTTCTAGCTTTTGTAAATAGTGCTGCAATGAGCATTGGGATACCTGTGCCTTTTTCAATTCCAGTTTTCTCAGGGTATATGCCCAGTAGTGGGATTGTTGGGATTGCAGTTTTATTCCAAGTTTCCTAAGAAATCTCCATACCATTCTCCAGAGTGGCTGTATCAATGTACATTCCCACCAACAGTGTAAGAGGGTTCCCTTTTCTCCACACCCTCTCCAGCATTTATTGTTTGTAGATTTTTTGATGATGGCCATTCTGACTGGTATACATTTTATTTAAATAGCATTGTTGAGCTATAATTGATATACACTATAGATACTTATAGATCTATAGTATAGATACTCCTCCCCAAGCAAGCATTGATCTGCTTTCTGTCAGTATAGACTAGTTAGCTTTTTCTAGAGTTGCACACATAGAATCATTTAATGTATAGTATCATTCAGTATCCAGTATCTACTCTTTTTTTGGTCTGGATTTTTAAAATTCAGAATATTTTGAAATTTTACCTTCTTGGGTGTTGGATATTTTTGTACATCTATAAATATTCTTGAACTTTGTTCTGGAATGCAATTAAAACACTTGGAGGCACTTGGATTCTCTTATGTTTTGCTTTTAAAATTTGTTAGATAGGACCAGTGTAGAGCTAATTATTCCCCACCACTGAGGCAAGACCCTTCTGAGTACTCTACCCAAATTTCCATGAATTGTGTGGTTGTTCTATCTGCCTGGTAAAACCAGGCATTATTTATGTTTTGTGTGAGCACTGGTCTTGTTTTCCTCTAATCCTTAGACAGCTCTTCCTTTGGGCTGGGGTAATTTTTTTATATGCACATGCCGATCAGTAGTCTACTAAACACTATAGGGGGATGCCTTCCCTCTGAAGCTCCTTGGAGTTCTTTTTCTCTAAGCTTTCACATTGTCAGCAGTCTGTCCTGCAAACTGTAACCACTGGGATACCAGACTTCCAGTTCTTTCTCCTCAACTCAGAGAATCCACAGATCTCCATCTGGGTTCCCTGCTCGCCTAGAAACCCTCCCAAGGAAGTCAGGTTAGCAGCTGGCTCACCTTGGTTATTTCCGGCCTCTTCTGGATTTCTGTTCTTTGCCATCTGATAGAATGTCTTGTCAAGAAGCAAGTCTGAACCGGACATAGAACAACGAACTGCTTCAAAATTGGGACAGGAATACATGAAGGCTGTATATTGTCACCCTGTTTATTTAACTCATATGCAAAGTACATCATGCAAAATGCTAGGCTGGATGAAGCTCAAGCTGGAATCAAGATTGCTGGGAGAAATATCAATAACCTCAGATAGCAGATGACACCACCCTTATGGCAGAAAGCTAAGAGGAACTAAAGAGCCTCTTGATGAAGGTGAAAGAGAGTGAAAAAGTTGACTTAAAACTCAACATTCAGAAAACTAAGATGATGGTATCCGGTCCTGTCACTTCATGGCAAAGAGTTGGGGAAACAATGGAAACAGAGACAGACTTTTTTTTTTGTGCTCCAAAATCACTGTAGATGGTGGCTGCAGCCACGAAATTAAAAGACGCTTGCTCCTTAGAAGAAAGCTATGACAAACCTAGACAGCATATTAAAAAGCAGAGACATCACTTTATGGACAAAGGTCCGTCTAGTCAAAGCTGTGGTTTTTCCAGTAGTTATGTATGGGTGTGAGAGTTGGACCATAAAGAAGCTTGAGCACCAGAGAACTGATTCTTTCAAACTACATTCTTGGAGAAGACTCTTGATAGTCCCTTAGACAGCTAAGAGATTAAACCAGTCAATCCTAAAGGAAATCAACCCTGAATGTTCATTGGGAGGACTGATGCTGAAACTGAAGTTCCAATACTTTGGCCACCTGATGAGAAGAGCTGACTCATTGGAAAAGACCCTGATGCCAGGAAAGATTGAGCACAGGAGGAGAAGCGGGCAACAGAAGATGAGATGGTTGGGTGGCATCACTGGCTCAATGGACATGAGTTTGCACAAACTCTGGAAGATAGTGAAAGACAGGGGAGCCTGGTGTGCTACAGTCCATGGGGTCACAAAGAGTTGGGCACACCTGAGAGACTGAACAACAACCAAAGAATGTCTTGAAAATTATTGTTCTCTGTATTTTGTTTGGGTATTTCATTAGCTTTAGGCAGGAGAGTACACCAATCCCTTTTGCGTTTTCTAGATACCTCAGCCAGATGTGACCTCTTTAGTTCTGGAAGCCTCGGAAAGCCTTGCATCTCTGAATAGCACTGCACGCTGTTTTCATTGTAAGCATGCCTGCGCTTGTTCCATTCCTCCTCTTAGCTTTCAAGTGCGTCTGGGTTGCTTCTCTTTTCCTACCAGTTATTGTCATCTATGAAACTGAAAAGGGAAAGTGAAGTCACTCAGTCATGTCCGACTCTTTCTGACCCCGTGGACTGTAGCCTACCAGGCTCCTCTGTCCATGGGATTTTCCAGGCAATAGTACTGGAGTGGATTGCCATTTCCTTCTCCAGGGGATCTTCCCAACCCAGGGACTGAACCTGGGTCTCCCGCATTGTAGACAGATGCTTTACCATCTGAGCCACCAGGGAATGTACCCAATAAGTAGATGTTAAAATCGAGGAAGGTAAAAGATAAGAGGGCTTAGTCTGTTACTTCAGAAAATGATTTCTTCTGTTTAAGCTCAATAAATCCAAGTATATGCTTAAATTATCAGCACCAGAAGTGCTCTTTTGTACAATGGTGAAATAACGAAAGTTTTTATATTTATTATGTATAAAATAATTTTCCGCATATTAAATGATCTACAATGCTAAGTTCTGGGTATTTTCTAGAACTGTCATAGTTGTTAGAAATTGTTCAGTCACTAAGTCATGTCTGACTCTTTGCGATCTCATGGACTGCAGCATGCCAGGCTTCCATGTCCTTCACTGTCTCCCAGTGTTTGTTCAAGTTCATTTCCATGTTAGAAATTAACCTGCTTTAAAAATTTATTACAGATATTAGTCAGACTTGCACTGAACAGCTATGTGGCTGATAAGTATCCTGACAGTTTCTTTTGCTGCTGGGCAGCAAGGAAGGTGACAGAGTTATGTCTTGTGGTTGAAAAACAAGGTTGCAAGGCTCAGTTTGTTGATATCCTTCATGTTGTAATTTTTCGGGAAGGGCTTGATTGTCCTTACCAAATTCTGTATATGATTTAAAAAATATTATTAAATGTATGAATCTCTGGCTTATTCCCCAGGATGTCTGTTGTTATAGGAGAGACTGGGGATGATAGAGAAAACAAAATCTGGATGAAGACCCATTTTCAAGTCCTGACTCTATCACTTAGTCACAAAGAGATTTTGGAAAATTAAATTAGAATATATGATTTTTATTCCTTTATTTAAAAATAAAGCTGATATTGTATTCTTCAAAACATTCCTTTGATGGTCTAATGAAAAAGTGTTCTGTAATTTGTAAGGCATTAAACAAAACCTAATTCCAGCTGTTTTTTCAAGGCTTCTGTATCTTGTCTAGAGCTTGAGTCCTAAAATCTCCAAAGCTGGCTGTGTTTGTCAGGGTCCGGGAAATGGGGAAAATGGTTTTGAAACTTGTGTCTATGATTCTAGCAGCTGTCAAGTTTCTGACTTCAGAGGAAATATTTGTATTTCAGTAATTCATTTATTAAAAAATATTTATTTCACAGCTCTCATGGTGCAGGCCCTGTTCTGGCACTGAAGATCAATCAGCCAATCAAATAGCAATTCCTGCCTTCACTGGGCTCAACTTTCGGAGGAGAGGGAGCAATAAAATCAACTTACATAAATCAGTAAATCAGATATTTTTGGAGGTGTGGCAATGGCTATAAGGAAAGATAAGCACACAGAGTATGAGAGGGAATCAGGAGTGTAGGGTCAGCGTGGGTGCTGAAACTTTGAATAAGGCCTCATAGAGATGGCGACAGCTATGTAAAAGCATGGAGAGGACGTATCGGGGGAGCACAGCAGGCATAGAGAATAGCTACTGCAAACAGCTGAGGTGGGAGCATCCAGAGTGAGGGGAGAGGTTCGGTAGTGAGGAAGGACGGCTACTGGCTTGTAGCCTGGGTGAGGCCTGGCTCTCACCCTGAGTGAGGAGGAAGCGAGGGAGAGTGCTGAGCGGAAGAGGGCCGTGACCTGATATTTTAAAAGAAGTTCTGGCCTTCACCACTGTATAAACAGATTTAAAAACTTATTAAATTGAAACCATTTTAAAATTCCAATTTACAATATAGCAGTCCAGTTAAGTAACATTGAATGATTCATTCACAAAGTTTTTCAAACTGAAGGTTTTTAATCTCTGTGTTTAGCCATACATCAGTGATGTCTAACAAGAAACCCTTGTGATCGATGTTATAACTCTAGCCAGCTTTCAGACGTGAAGGCAGGCCTGAGATGGGTCTGGAGGACCAGAACATGCTCAGAGCAACACTGCCCCCACCATCACCTGTCTGGTAGGTTTATCAGCCTCTGATGCTGCCCACACACTGTCTGCTGTGAGATGGGGCCCCAGCCAGAAAATGTCAGGTGAATGCAGCCAAGAGTTTGGCTCTCACCTGATGCTGGAAATGGATTTTGTTTTTCCCTTAACTTACTCTCTTGCAAGAGTGTGAACTTGTTTTCTATAGCCAAAACAAGCAGACTTGATGATGATGATATATATTATACCCAACCACAAAAGGAAGCGAGATTATCTGGGGCAGAATAAATACATTTGGCATTTGTACCTCGTACCTGCCTGTACAGCACACCTGATTACTGCAAAGATAGTTCTTGAACCATGGGCCTCTCTTTCTCTCTCTCTCTCCTTTTCTTTTCCCTTCTGACTATAAATTTGGGTGTAGACAAAATAATTCCTAATGGAAGACCTGAATAGAGGGTCTTCATGAGGAGAGATTACAGGGGCCAGCAGTAACCCTGGGGTGTGAGCAAGCACCTATCTGTTGGAGACAGAACACAAATTCTGCAGAGTGTACAATAACTTGGCATGAATATCAGCCACATTCATGTACAGTGAGTGTTAGTAATACCCACTGACATCCTGTAGCCTCCTAAAGAGGATGTACAGAAATACAGAACCCTATTTCACAGTTTTAATCAGAAAGATTTCTCGTCCCTGCATTGGAGTGCAATCAAGATTAATCAATTTTACATTAAATGTTTAAGGAAAATCACACTTTAGATAATTTTGAAATAAAAATACCTTGAGCAGGGGCTGATTCTGATCCCTGAAGAAGGTGAAGAGGAGTTTACTGGGCATTTTACCTTCAAGCAGGCGTTTGAAGAAGAGAGAAAGATCTAACAATCTTGGACCATTCAAGGGCCACTTGCAAGTCTGATTACAAAAGGTTAACAGAGAAGCGACATGTATGGATTTGCAAAGACCATTGGAAATCTTATATTTGTAAAATTGTGAAGCGAATAACACATGATTGCAAATAACCATCATGCTGGCATTTTTAAATTTACAACTCTTGGTTGAAACATAGCATACAGAAATAAAAGTGTATAACTTTTTAGAGCATAGCTGGGAGAATTTTCACACGCTGCATATGTCCGTATAATCACTTCCTGTATCAAGGTGTCAACCACTGCACCGCTCCTTCTGTCCTCCCCCAATGAGTGAACCACTATGCTCATATGCAGCAACACTCATTAGTCTTGTTTGTTTCAGAGGTTTATTAAATGGAGACACACAGAAATACTCTTTTATGTTTTAAAAATTCATCAATGTTATTGTTTGTAATGGTTGCTCATTTTTCTCATTGCTGAATGGTATTCCATCAAATGGATATGTCACAGTTTATTTCTCTTTTCTTCTGTTGATGGACAGGAGATTTTTCCCCAGTACTTGCCTGTTTTTAATAGTGCTACTCTTCACATTTTCATGCATTATTTTTGGTGCACATAAACATGCATTTCTGAGAGGGTTAGACTTACTAGTTCACAGAATATTCATATGTTCAACTTTAGCAAATATAACCACAAAGTAAATACATATTTACACATCCCATTGTTTTTTTTTAATTGCTATTGCATTTCTATGTTTCTATATAGGATAATTTTCCTTTTACCCAGAGAACTTCATTTATATTTTTTCCCTTTGGCCTTCTAGCAATAGTGCCTTCACTTTTTGTTTATCTGGAAATATCATTATTTTACCTTCATTTAAAAAGTTATCTTTGCTGGGTATTTAAATTTGGATAGTTTTTTTTTTTTTCTTTTGGCATTTTAAAGTTATGATTGCATTTTTTATGGTTTATATCACTTCTGTTCAGAGGGGAGATGTCAGTCTTAATGTTGCTTCTTTAAATATAATGTATTTTTGATATGGCTTATTATAAATTTTTTTTTTTACTTTCTTTGTCTTTAGTTTTCGTTTGTTTTATGCTGAAAAAGCTGTGCCTAGGTGTAGTTTTCTTTGTATATATCTTTCTTGATTTCTTGTGCTTCTTAAATCTATGGCTTATACTTGCTATTAGTTTTGAAAAATCCTAACTCATTATTTCTTCATGAAATAAGTACTTGGACTTTTCTTTATATAACACCATGTTCTCTGAATATAGGTTTATTTGTTCCATTCCAGTTTGAATGCCTTTATTTTTTTTCTTGCTAATTGCCCTGGTTACAACCTCCACTACAATGCTGAGTATAAGTGGTGAAAGGAAATGCTTTGATTTGTTTTTCATCTTATTGAGAAAGCATTCAGTATTTCACCATTAGGCACTATGTTAGTTGTAGGCATTGGTAGATGCCTTTATCATGTTGAAGTTTTATTCTAGTCCTAGTTTGTTGAGTCCTTTTTTTTTGGTCACGATGTGTTGTTAGGTGTTGTCAAATGCTTTTTCTTTGCCTTCAAAATGATCATTTGTTTTTTGCTTATTATTCTGCTAATATGGTGTATTCCATAAATCGGACTTTTTAAAATTGAAATATAGTTGATGTACAATATTATGTTAGCTACAGGTGTACTACATGATTTGACATTTGCACATATTATGAATGATCACCATGATAAATTTAGTAACCTCCTGTTCCCATATAATTACAATACTACGGACCATATAGCTTATGCTATCTATTATATCCCTGTGGCTTTTTAATCATATAACTGGACATCTGTACCTCTTAATCACCATATTTTATCCATCTTCCTCCTGTTTCCTTTTTGGCAACCACTCATTTATTCTCTATATCTATGAGTGCTTTTGCTTTGAATATTCATTTTCTAGATTTCGCGTATAAGTTAGAACATATGGTATTCGTCTCTCTGTGTCTGACTTATTTCATTTAGCACAACACCTCTCAATTCATCCACGTTTTTGCAAATGACAAGATTTAAAGAAATACTGAATGAAATATTCCAATGTTTATATATCAGTTCAGTTCAGTTCAGTCACTTAGTCATGTCTGACTCTTTGCGACACCATGAATTGCAGCATGCCAGGCCTCCTTGTCTATCACCAACTCCCGGAGTTCACTCAGACTCATGTCCATCAAGTCAGTGATGCCATCCAGCCATCTCATCCTCTGTCGTCCCCTTCTCCTCCTGCCACCAACCCCTCCCAGCATCAGAGTCTTTTCCAATGAGTCAACTCTTCGCATGAGGTGGCATACAGCATCTTAATTCATCTGTGAATGGACATTTGGGTTGCTTCCATATTTTAGCTGTTCTAAATAATGGTGCAATGAACATTGGAGTCCATATAATTTTTTGGGTTAATGTTTTTGTTTTCTTAGGAAAAATATTCAAATGTAAAAATGCTGAATCCTAACATGGTTCCATTTTTAATATTTTTGGAGCCTCCATACTATTTTCCATAGTGATTGTACCAATTAATGATTTCATGAATAGTGCACTAGGGTTTCCTTTTTCCACCTCCTCATCAAAACTTGCTATTTGTTGCTTTTTGATAATAGCTATTTGATAGGTGTGAAGTGGTATCTCACTGTGGTTTTGATTTGCATTTCCCTGATGAGACATTCTGGAATGTGAAGTCAAGTGGGCCTTGGAAAGCATCACTATGAACAAAGCTAGTGGAGGTGATGGAATTCCAGTTGAGCTGTTTCAAATCCTGAAAGATGATGCTGTGAAAGTGCTGCGCTCAATATACCAGCAAATTTGGAAAACTCAGCAGTGGCCACAGTACTGGAAAAGGTCCGTTTTCATTCCAATCCCAAAGAAAGGCAATGCCAAAGAATGTTCAAACTACCACACAATTGCACTCATCTCACATGCTAGTAAAGTTATGCTCAAAATTCTCCAAGCCAGGCTTCAGCAATATGTGAACTGTGAACTTCCAGATGTTCAAGCTGATTTTAGAAAAGGCAGAGGAACAAGAGATCAAATTGCCACCATCCACTGGATCATGGAAAAAGCAAGAGAGTTCCAGAAAAACATCTATTTCTGCTTTAGTGACTATGCCAAAGCCTTCGACTGTGTGGATCACAATAAACTGTGGAAAATTCTGAAAGAGATGGGAATACCAGACCACCTGACCTGCCTCTTGAGAAATCTGTATACAGGTCAGGAAGCAGCAGTTAGAACTGGACATGGAACAACAGACTGGTTCCAGATAGGAAAAGGAGTATGTCAAGGCTGTGTATTGTCACCCTGCTTATTTAACTTCTATGCAGAGTACATCATGAGAAACGCTGGACTGGAAGAAACAGAAGGTGGAATCAAGATTGCCAGGAGAAATATCAATCACCTCAGATATGCAGATGACACCACCCTTATGGCAGAAAGTGAAGAGGAACTAAAAAGCTTCTTGATGAAAGTGCAAGTGGAGAGTGAAAAAGTTGGCCTAAAGCTCAACATTCAGAAAATGAAGATCATGGCATCTGGTCCCATCACTTCATGGGAAATAGATGGGGAAACAGTGGAAGCAGTGTCAGACTTTATTTTTGGGGGCTCCATAATCACTGCATATGGTGATTGCAGCCATGAAATTAAAAGATGCTTATTCCTTGGAAGAAAATTTATGACCGACCTAGACAGCATATTCAAAAGCAGAGATATTACTTTGCCGACTAAGGTCCCATCTAGTCAAGGCTATGGTTCTTCCTGTGGTTATGTATCGATGTGAGAGTTGGACTGTGAAGAAGGCTGAGTGCCAAAGAATTGATGTTTTTGAACTGTGGTGTTGGAGAAGACTCTTGAGAGTCCCTTGGACTGCAAGGAGATCCAACCAGTCCATTCTGAAGGAGATCAGCCTTGGGATTTCCTTGGAAGGAATGATGCTAAAGCTGAAGCTCCAGTACTTTGGCCACCTCATGTGAAGAGTTGACTCATTGGAAAAGACCCTGATGTTGGGAGGGATTGGGGGCAGGAGGAGAAGGGGACGACAGATGATGAGATGGCTGGATGGCATGACCAACTCGATGGAGGCAAGTCTGCTTGAACTCCGGGAGTTGTGGATGGACAGGGAGGCCTGGCGTGCTGCGATTCATGGGGTCACAAAGAGTCGGACATGACTGAGCGACTGAACTGAACTGAACTGATGATTAATGATATTGAACATCATTTCATGCTTCTGCTGTCTATCTATATAGTCTTCTTACACAGGTCCACTGACCATTTTTTAATCAATTGTTTGATTTTTTGACTTTGAGGTATATGAGCTTTTCAATATTTTGGATATTAATCCCTTATTGTACATATTGCCTGTAAATATCTTCTCTTCAGTAAGCCAATTTTTCATTTTGGTGATAGTTTCCTGTGCTGTGTAAAAGCTCTTTAGTTTGAGAAAGTCCCATTTGTATAGATTTTCTTTTGTTGCCCTTTTCAGAGGAGTCAAAACACCCTTCCCAAATATTGCTAACATTGGCATCAAATAGCATACTGCCTCTTTCTTTCTAGGCCTATGATAATTTCAAGTCTTGCATTTAAGTTTTTAATCCATTTTGAGTTTATATTTGTATATGGTATGAGAAAGTCATCCAGTTTAATACTTTTAGTTGT
This sequence comes from Capra hircus, assembly GCF_001704415.2. Lineage (NCBI taxonomy): Eukaryota > Metazoa > Chordata > Mammalia > Artiodactyla > Bovidae > Capra > Capra hircus. The sequence continues at coordinate 1,769,073 of NC_030816.1, read as the reverse complement.
AGTTATCCAATTTTCCTAGCATTATTCATTAAAGAGGTTTTTTCCTATTGTATGTTCTTGCCCATATTGTTATAGATGAAAAATGGGTTATTTTTGAGCTTTCGCCTATGTTCCATTGACCTAGGTATCTTTTTAAATATCATGCTGTTTTTATTATTGTAGTTTTGTAGTATAATCAGGGAGTGTGCTACGTCCAGCCTTGTTTTTCTTTCTTAAAATCATTTGGCTATTTGAAGGCTTTTGTGTTTCTATGTAAATTTTAGAAAATTATTTGTCCTAGTTCTGTGATGAATGCCATTGGTGTTTTGATAGGGACTTAAATGAATCTGTATGGTGCCTTCAGAAGTATGGTCATTTTAATATTAAATCTTCTTATTCATGAGCATAATAATTTGTGTCATCTTCAGTTTCTTTCATCATTGTCCTATAGTCTTGTACAAGTCTTTTACCTCCTTGGTTAGGGTTAGTCCTAACCTGAACCTAACACTAAATTGATCAAACACTAAATTTTTATGTTTATTTAGTTTATTGTTTTTGATGCAATTGTAAATGAAATTGTTTTCTCAATTTCTAGTTCAGATAATTTGTTGCTGCTGCTGCTGCTGCTGCTGCTGCTGCTGCTAAGTCACTTCAGTCGTGTGTGACTCTTTGTGACCCCATAGACCGCAGCCCACCAGACTCCCCCATCCCTGGGATTCTCCAGGCAAGAACACTGGAGTGGGTTGCTGTTTCCTTCTCCAATGCGTGAAAGTGAAAACTGAAAGTGAAGTCGCTCAGTCGTGCCCGACTCTTAGCGACCCCATGGACTGCAGCCCACCAGGCTCCTCCGTCCATGGGATTTTCCAGGCAAGAGTACTAGTGTATAGAAATTCAACAGATTTGTATATATTAATTTTGTATCCTGGAAATTTACTGAATTAACTTATTACTTCTAATAGCTTTTCAGCGTCATCTTTAGGGTTTTCTACATATAGTGTCATGTTATCTACAAATAGTGACAGCTTCACTTCTTCTTTTTCAATTTGGATTTATTTCTTTTTCATATTTGATTACTGTGGTTAGGACTTCCAATTCTATGTTAAATAAAAGTGGTGAAAGTGGACATCTTTGTCTTATTCCTAACATTAGAGGACATGGTTTTAGGTTTTTAACATTGTGAATAATGTTAGCTATGGGCTGATCATATATTGTCTTTATTAATTTGAGGTATGTTCCCTCTGTACCTACTTTGTTGAGAATTTTTATGATAAATGGATGCTGAATTTCATCAAAAGCATTTGCTACATCTATTGAGAGATCACATAATTCTATTCTTCAATTTGTTAATGTCATGTCTCATTGATCTATTTGTAGATATTGAATTATTCTTCATCCTTGTTATATATATTACTTGATTATGGTGGGTGGTCCTTTTAATACATTGTTGAATTCAGTTCATTAATACTTTGTTGAGAAGTTTTGTATCTATGTTCATTTGTGATATTGGAGTGTAATTTTTGCGTGTGTGTGTGGTGTCTGTCTGGTTTTGATACAAGAGTGAGGGAATGAGGGAATAACCATGCGGAATGAGTTTGAGAGCATTATTTTTCCTTTTTTGGAATAGCTTGTGAAGGGTAGATGTTAACTCCTATTTACACGTTTTTTAGAATTCACATGTGAAGCTGTCTCTGGTCCTGGAATTTTGTTTTTTGGGTTTTTAAAAACATTACTAGCTAAATTTTATAACTGGTAATAATATTTTCTATTTCTTATTCAGTCTTGTGAGATTGCACATTTGTAGAAATGTGTCCATTTCTTTTAGTTTGTACATGTTACTGGTTTTTAATTATAGAAATCTCTTTTGATCCTTTTCATTTCTATGGTATCAGTTGTAACTTCATTTCTGGTTTTATTTTGGGTGGCCTTCTCTCTTTTTCATGAAGAGTCTGGCTAAAGGTTTATACATTTGATTTATCTTTTCAAAAACTAGCTCTTAGTAGGCACTAACCCATTCTATTTTTTTAAAGCATCATTTCATTTATTTCTGCTCTGATTTTTATCATTTCTTTTCGTATACTAACTTTGGGTTTAGTTTGTTCTTTTTCTAGTTTTTTATGTGTAAGGATGAAGTATTTATTTTATCTTTTTTTTTTCTTTCTTTTCTTGAGGTAGGCTTGCATTATTGTAAACTTCCCTCTAAGAACTATGGTGTATCCCACACATTTTTAATCATTTTTTCCCCATTTTCATTTGTCTCCAAGTATTTTTTGACTTTCTCATTGATTTCTTCAGTGATTCATTGGTTGTTTAGCAGCATAACTTTTAGCCTCCATGTGTTTGCGTTTTTGTTTTTTGCAATTTTTTTAATCTCTGAACTTGATTTCTAGACTCATTGAATTGTGGTTAAAAATGATGTTTGATATGATTTCAACCTTCTTAAATTTACTGTGACTTGTTTTAGGGCCTAGCATGTGATCTATTCCATATAATGTTTCATGCACACTTGAAAAGAACATGTATTCTACTGCTTTTAGATGGAATATTCTATATATATATTTACTTATTAAGTTCATCTGATCTAATTTGTTCTTTAAGGTTGGATTTTCTTTATTGATTTCATCTTATTTTGAACCCTCTGTGCTTTCTGGAGATAAATGTCTATTTTCCTTCCCAGGTTAGGGATTTTTTCAACTATTATTTCTTCAAATAGATTTTGTGCTCTTTCTTCTTCTGGGACTCCTATAATTCTTGATGTTGTACCAGAGGTCTCTTAAATTATCTCATTAAGAATTGTTTTTTGGCTTTTTTTTTTTTTTTTAGTTCTGTTCCACTTGACTAATTTCCAATATTCTGTCTTCTAGTCCATTAATTCAGTCCTCTGTTGCATTTAATCTATTGTTAATTTCTTCTGGTGTATTTTTATTTCAGTTACTGTATTCTTCAACTCTGTTTAGTTCTTTATAACTCTTTGTTAAATGTCTCACTGTTTTCATTTATTCATTTTTCTTTTTAATAAATTCATATTTATTCATATCTTCTCCCCTGTTTGTTAAGCATCTTTATAATCATTACCTTATATACAAGTCCCACAGATCTTCAAAACCAGATGTTCATCTTCTTGGTGGAGAACCCTGGGTTGAAGACTCATCTTCCTGGTATAGAACCCCTGGCCTGGGGTTCTCCCTGATGTGAGAGTTGAACTTCTCACTCCTTGAGGAGAGCTTCTGCAACTGTGATCATCTTTTGTTTGTGGGCTGCTTATCAGGGGAGTATGACTTGCATATACCATGTCTCCACTTCTTCTACCCGTTCCACTGTGGTTCCTTCTTTATATCTTTAGTTGTGGAAAATATTTTCTGCTGGTCTTCACGTTCTTCTCAAAGAAATTTGCTCTGTAAATAGTAGTAATTTGATGTGCTCATTGGAGGAGGTGAGCTCAAGATCTTCCTACTGTACTATCTTGGTCACCCACTCATATTAATTGAATTTTGAATATTAGTTCTACCTTGAATTCCTGAAATAAATCTCATTTGATTGTGGTGTATAATCTTTTTTGTAGTTTGCTGGATTTTGTTTGACAGGATTTTCCCATATATATTCATAAAAGCTATTGGCTTGTAGCTTTTTTTCTTATTATAGCTTTGCCTGGTTTTGGCATCAGGATAAAATTTGTTTTCATACAATGAGCTGGGAATTGTTCTTTTCTACCCTGTTTCATGGAAAGTGTTTGTGAAAAATGGTGTTAATTCTTCTTTAAATGTTTAGAAGAATTTACCAAGGAAGCTATTAGGATCTGGGAGGGTTTTAAGACTATTAATGGAGTCTGTCTACTTATTATAGTTCTGCTCAGATTTTTAAATTTATTCTTCAGTCATTTTTGGTAATTAGTATTTCTAGAGACTCTTCCATTTCATCTAAGTTATCTAATTTACTATACACTTGTTCTTAATATTACTTTACATATTTTTTTCTGAATGTCTGTAATAATTTCCTTCTTTCATTCATAATTTTTGTAATTTGAATTTTCTCTTTTTTACCTAGTCAACCTAGATAAGGATTATTACTCTTTAAATATTATTTTCACTTCATTCTTTCTCTCTCACCCAAGGCTTGAATTATACCATATAGACATATTCACTGTGGCCCATGTATTTTACATTGTAATCTGCATTTTCTATTTTTTTCTTCTGTATGCTTACATTTATATTATACTGATCTGTCTTTTAATTCACTAGTTCCTTCTACAGTTACATTCTGAATGTTAAATTCATTTACTGTGTTCCTAACTTAGTTATCTTAAAGTTCTTGAATTTCACATTTTTTCTTGCATTTCAATTTTTGTGAAAAATCTCCATTTTCATCTCTTTTCTTAAAAATAGTAATCACAATTATTTTAAAGTCCATGACTGATAACTCAAAAATCTGGATCACCTGTGAATTTTTAAAGTTTATTTATTCTCTAATTCTATTAATATTTCTTGAGAATACTGGTAAGTTGTGATTGACTGCCAGGAGTTATAAATATCATAGTGGTTTGGGTGATATTATCTTATGCCTCACAAGAAGTCTTACTCTATCTTTTGATGAGTGGTCAGAGTTGGGGCAGATCCTCTTGGTATAATCCAAGAGAACATTCTCTTCATTTTAGGGCATCAATGTATAATAATACATTTAGGAAATAGAATCTCTTTGTTTTAAATACATTAGAGCTTAAATTTTAAGGGAAAGTATTGGAAATGAATTTTTAAAGAGTTAACTTCAATATCTGTGGCTGTAGAAGAGTCAGCACAATACTTGAATAGGGAAGATAAATAGGAAAGATTGTTGTGTTCATTTTCAGCCATGGGGTGTTAAATATTGGGAGTACTATAGAACATTTGGTGCATTGTCTCTTAGAGACATGATACTTAGCAGACAGTTTCTCATAGAGTAGGTGCTAAATAATGCTTGGTCATTAAATTGAACATCAATTGTGCTTGCTTCGAAGATATTATCTAATTCCTAAGATTGTTGTAAGGACTAATTATAGAACTAAGCAACCACTGACTACCCTACAAAAAAATTAACTTTTATTGTATGTTTATGAATATCTGTTAATCAGTTTTTAAAACTTGTTTGAAATATATTAGCCTATTCTCCCTTCCCTCATTTCTACCGTTAACATACTTATATACATGCATTCATTGTTGCTTATTTTCCCGTTGTTTCCTTGTTATCTGAGGCTCTGGGCACCAGATATTCCTTTATCTAACATCTCTACCCTCCTGAGCTTCCCTGGTAGCTCAGGCAGTAAAGAATCTGCCTGCATTGCAGGAGACTCAGGTTTGATTCCTGGGTCAGGAAGATCCCCTGGAGAAGAGCATGACAACCCATTCCAGTATTCTTGCCTGGAGAATTCCATGGACAGAGGAGTCTGGCCGGCTGCAGTCCATGGGGTCGCAAAGTTGGACATGATTGAGCAACTAATATGCACTGTTAGTTCAACTTATTCTAATAATTGATTCTACAACCTTATATCTGTCCAGTGCTATGCAATGCTTATATTTTTCAGGTCACTATAAATCTCTTGTAAGTTCTTATGCAAACTGTTAACCTGAATGTTATTTGAGAAGAAACTATAGGATATTTTATTATTAAGTAAAAGTCAAAGTCAATCCAAATAAATTATAAATCGCTACTGATTTGGTCAGTGATGTTGGCTTTGAAGTTGTGGATTGATTAAACAAAGGCATTAAACATGCAGACAAGAAATGCTGAATATAGTTTCAAGGTCTCCTCTAAGACTTACAAATTGGATCATGAGAGAGAATTTGATCTTCTTTTTTTTTTTTAATAAGTAGAACTAATTTTCTTTCAGTTGCTTGCAAATAAAATGAAAAGAAGCTTATTGAATTCAGTTAAATAATGTCACATTTTTATTTTATAATTTATAAGTCTTAAGATTATTTATTAGAGTACCTGAAAACAGGCCACAAACCTCTCAAAGAAAACCAAAATCTTTTCTTTCTCCTTTCAAACACAGGGTTATTTTGAGTTAATCAGTGTTAATGTTTTTAGATGGAAACAATATCTCTGGAATATGAATTCTTAGGATTGCCTTACACAAGAGCCCTTTACTAAGTTGGTGGAGAATGCTGACATTTAGATTGCACATACAGAGTCAGTCACTGATATGTTTAGACTGGATTAATTTAAGGGAAGAAAAAATTTGAAGTTTGTGCACCAGCCAATGAAGCTAAAGAAGTGACTTGGCAAGGTTTAAACATGAAGCTATCTGAAGAAGAGTATTTATTAGTGCTATTGTTATTAAAAATATATATCCTTGAAAAATGGCCATGAATGTAAATTTTTTTTTCTTGAAATTACCTGAGTCCCCTCCTCTGAATAGTCATCAACCTGAGAGAGCTGTAAATAATATTTTACAGCTGGTAAAATAATATTTTTAGTAAATAATCATAGTGTTCCTCCTTTTTAAAAAAAGAGTCATTATTGCATTTGATACTATATTGCTTCTATTTCATGTTTCGGGTTTTTCCCTGCAAGGCATGTGGGATCTTAGCTCTCTGACCAGAGATTGAACTTGCACTCTTTGTGCTGAAAGGAGAAATCCTAACCATTGGAGTGTAAGAGAATTCCCCCATTAGGCTCATTCTTATTTCCAGGGAGAAACAGCCTCCTAATACAATTTGTGACTATCAACTTGGTTTCATTTGCGAGTAGCAGCTTGAGAAATAAGTTCAGTTCAGTTCAGTCGTTCAGTTGTGTCCGACTCTGCGACCCCATGAACTGCAGCATGCCAGGCCTCCCTGTCCATCACCAACTTCCGGAGTTTACCCAAACTCATGTCCATCGAGTCGGTGATGCCATCCAACCATCTCATCCTCTGTCGTCCTCTTCTCCTGCTGCTGCTGCTGCATTGCCTCAGTCGTGTCCAACTCTGTGCGACCCCATAGATGGCAGCCCGCCAGGCTCATCCGTCTTTGGGATTCTCCAGGCAAGAACACTGGAGTGGGTTGCCATTTCCTTCTCCAACGCATGAAAGTGAAAAGTGAAAGTGAAGTTGCTCAGTCGTGTTCCACTCTTTGAGACCCCATGGACTGCAGCCTACCAGTCAAGAGTACTGGAGAGGGTTGCCATTGCCTTCTCTGCCTTTTCTCCTCCCACCCTCAATCTTTCCCAGCATCAGGGTCTTTTCCAATGAGTCAGCTCTTCCCATCAGGTGGCCAAAGTATTTAAGTTTCAGCTTCAACATCAGTCCTTCCAATGAACACCCAGGACTGATCTCCTTTAGGATGGACTGGTTGGATCTCCTTGCAGTCCAAGGGACTCTCAAAAATCTTCACCAACACCACAGTTCAAAAGCATCAATTCTTCGGCACTCAGCGTTCTTTATAGTCCAACTCTCACATCCATACGTGACTACTGGAAAAACCATAGCCTTGACTAGATAAACCTTTGTTGACAAAGTAATGTCCCTGATTTTAATATGTTGTCTAGGTTGGTCATAACTTTCCTACCAAGGAGTAAGCGTCTTTTAATTTCATGGCCACAGTCACCATCTGCAGTGATTAAGGAGCCCAAAAAATAAAGTCAGCCACTGTTTCCACTCTTTCCCCATCTATTTCCCATGAAGTGATGGGACCAGATGCCGTGATCTTCGTTTTCTGATTGTTGAGCTTTAAGCCAACTTTTTCACTCTCCTCTTTCACTTTCATCAAGAGGCTCTTTAGTTCTTTTTAACTTTCTGCCATAAGGGTGGTGTCATCTTCATATCTGAGGTTATTGATATTTCTCCCAGCAATCTTGATTCCAGCTTATGCTTCCTCTAGCCCAGCATTTCTCATGATGTACTCTGCATATAAGTTAAATAAACAGAGTGACAATATACAGCCTTGATGTACTCCTTTTCCTATTTGGAACCAGTCTGTTGTTCCAGTTGCACTCATCTAACATGCTAGTAAAGTAATGCTCAAAATTCTCCAAGCAAGGCTTCAGCAATATGTGAACTGTGAACTTCCAGATGTTCAAGCTGGTTTTAGAAAAGGCAGAGGAACCAGAGATCAGATTGCCAACATCTACTGGATAATTGAAAAAGCAAGAGAGCTCCAAAAAAGCATCTATTTTTCTTTATTTGCTATGTCAAAGCCTTTGACTATGTGGATCACAATAAACTGTGGAAAATTCTGAAAGATATGGGAATACCAGACCACCTGACCTGCCTTTTGAGAAATCTGTATGCAGGTTAGGAAGCAACAATTAGAACTGGACATGGAACAACAGACTGGTTCCAAATAGGAAAAGGAGTACATCAAGGCTGTATATTGTCACCCTGCTTATTTAACTTATATGCAGAGAAATGAGTAGGAATCACTATTTTGTGCTCTTTATACTAAAGAAGGGAACTATATTAGTCAAGTTATAATAATAATAGTATAAACACTGTTCACCTTCTTATTTTATAGGACCAATTAACAAACTGAATATATTTTGTTGGATAGCTTGATGAAGAGGAAGAATTTTCATATTCAATTAAGGTTTATGATAGGAGGGCTCAAAATCAAAAAGATACCTGTTTGGTTTAGTTTTTATTGAAAACTTACAAATCCTTCTTTTGAAAGTTAGTCATTCACATCTTTTCCATGTATAGGTTAGGAAGCAGTGTGCTTGATGTGATACTTTCCTAGTCCAGGATGATTTGTTCTTTAACCACCTATATTAGGAAGATATCTGGGCCCTATCTTCCCATGACTCTATCACTAGGGAAGGAATGTTTACTAAGAACCAAGAGGTCACTTAGAAATCTTTGATGGTATCACTTGGGATCAAAGACTTGTATTTCCTACAGATGCTTTGAGAATTCAGTGTGGGGATATAAAAGCACTGGAAGTTCTAGATTTGAAACAAAAAACCACTAATGCCCTATGAGGCACCAAAACATTCTCCAAAGCTAGTCATTATAATGTTACTTTGCTAATAGCAGAATCCATAAACAGATCAACAGATAAAATAAAAAATATAAAAGTCGATCTTAGTAGAGGCAGAAACTGTGTATTATCCATAAAAGCAGTCCCACAAATCAGTAGTAGAAGGCAATGTTGGGTTATAGGTTAATAAAATTGCATTGTGATGATTAAGTAATATTTAGAAAATACAAAGGTAAAATTTTACCTTGTCATATATTTCAAAGTTAGAAATGGAAAGATTTAAATATAAAATATACAACCAGTTTTAAAGGAAAATCATGAATAAAACTCATCTGATTAAGATTAGGGAAATCTTTATAAGAATAAAAGCCATGAAAAAGTGCCAAATATTTATACTTCATTAACATTCTGATGTACAAAGTTTAATTGTACAAAATTTTAGTTATGTAAAAAATGTAAAATACCATCAAAATTAAAAGATAAATAAATGTCACAGGAGAATTAATATCTTTCCTACAGGGAATACCATTAAGAAAAACATCAAGCTTTCAATAAAATAATGGTCAAGCAACATAAAAACAGGAAATATAAATGAGATATAATGAGTTCTATAAAGACTCAAATTCACTGATAAGTGAAAATGCAAGAAAAGTTGGATTCTTACAAATCACGTTGGAAATACTACTAAGAATGCTTCCAAGGGCATGTACAGGGAGTTGGTCCCATCCCAAGTCAGTGGTAGAAATGTCAATTGGTGTTTTTTTTTAACTTTATACATTTAATTTTGTATTGGGGTATAGCCAGTTAACAATGTTGTGGTAGTTTTAGGTGAACAGCAAAGGGACTCAGTCATACATATAGATATATCCAGTCTCCATCAAACCCTCCTCCCATCCAGGCTGGCACGTAACATTGAGCAGAGTTCAATGTGTTATACAACACCTCTTTGTTGGTATCAATTGTTACTAATTCTTGGAAAAGTGTATAGCAATGTGTGCTCTCTGGTGAGGAGCGTTTTAACACTATAATCATTCTAGAAAACCATTCTTAAGAAACTATAAGACTTAGAATCAAATGCAAATAAACAACAAGAACGTTTGCCTCACTATAGTGGCAAATTAGTTGGAAAGAACTCCCCAACAAAAATAAGATGATCAAATAAAATAAATAGAATATTATATAGTTATTATAAATTATGTTTTCAAGGAATTTTCAAGACATAGACTGTCCTGATATTGAGTGAAACATGATTGTGCAGGAAATTTATATAGAGTATGCTATAAATTTTGTTAAGAATTTGCTTGTGTGTGTGTATGTGTGTGTGTGTGTATGTGCATGTATGCATATGTATAGGGAACAAAGCTGTTTGGAAATATATTAAAGGGTCAATAGTACTTTTTTTTCTGAGTGGTAGGATTATAGGAGTTTTAATTTTTGCTTTTTATATTTTACAATTTTTACAGTTTCCACATGAAGTTTGTTAATAAGGAGAAACACACGAAAGTTAAAAGTTTATATTTACTTTGGTAAAAAGATTAGTTTACTTGGAGAATTTGAACTTAAGTGTCTCATGATGAACTATGCAAAGTTGACTAATGGCTTGATGAATATCTCTGACTCAAACATTTAATTCATTCCTTGCAAGTTTCAGCAAGCAGGTGACATCCTTGCTCTTCTTTCTTATGTTTATCTCTTCAGCTTTAAAATGTGGCAAGAGTAGTGGAACAATGAATTTCTTCCAGTAAATGGAGCCATGCAAAAAGTTAAAAAAAAATAAACCCCAGACATTCCTATAGAATTTGTCACCTATTTATTCTTGGCAAGATGCTGTTGATTAGCAAATAGAGGAGCTGGAAATTCTCTCCTTTGGTTAAGGCAACATTTATCGCCTCAAAAGGGAAAACCAGTAAACTGGTGTTTTTGGGAAACTGCCTCATTAGCATTCTTTCTCCCCTTAATCTCTGTCCTACTTTTCTCTCCTGTGCATGGTCAGATCTCTTGAGCTGGTCTACACCTGCGTCAGGTTTCCTCACCACTCACTCACCCTCCCCACCTCCAGCAGCATGACCCTCATCAGGCCCATTGCACTGAAAGTGCCCTAGTCCAGATGGCCTTGCTTCAGTTTTCTGTCTCCTGAACCTGTACCCGACATGCTAAACCTCATCACCTCTACTTCCAAACAGCCTCTTCCTCTGCTCTTGTGACCCTGTATCACGTCTACTAATCACGAATACCTTTCAGGACTTCACTGGCTCTGTATACTTTTGTGTTTGTTGTCTTTGGGATGGCAGAGGGCAAAATGCGTGCATGCAACCCCAGTTGTTTCAGTCGTGTCTGACTCTTTGCAACCTCAAAGACCATAGCATGCCAGAATACTGTAGTGGGTTGTCATGCACTCTTCCAGGGGATCTCCCCAACTAAGGGATCAAGACCACGTTTCCTGCATTGCAGGCAGATTCTTCACCACTGAGCCACTGGGGAAGCCCAGGGGGCAAAGTAGCATCCTCCTATTCTAGCTGTCACTTCCATGAAGACTGTTAATTATGAATTTATTCCACAAACAGCATATCTGATGTGCTGTGTCCTTAGCTAGACACTGGATTTGTAGAGGTGGTATGATGGCGATAATGAAGAGTACCATTCTTCAAAATATCTAAGATGGATTAACTAAGTTCATTTCCTCAATAATCTTATGTGCTAAGATGTTATTATTTCCTTCATTTTACCAATGAGGAAACTGGGAATTTAAATGACTTGCCCAGATCAGGGAGTTAATAAGAGCAGAACCAGGGTTCAAACCCAAGAGATCTCTGCTCTTAACAGTTTGTTGTAACACAGTCCATGGGCTCAAATAAATTCTTACTCAAGTTAGGCAGTCAGAAAACTAAGAAAAACTATAACACAGAGTGAAGGTAGTTATTATAAGGTGCGGGAAAGGAGCTGCAAGCACAAAAGAAAGGCACATTGGCCATTGTGTGGATACAGGGGAAGCCTCCTGGAGTTGAGTTTGCAGCTTGAAGATGTGTGTATGTGCTGTTACTCAGCCTTATCCAACTCTTTGTGACCCCATGGACTGTAATCCACCAGGCTCCTCTGTCCACGGAATTTTCCAGGCAAGAACACTGGAGTGCATTGCCATTTTCTCCCCCAGGGGATCTTCCTGACCCAAGGATCGAAGCCAGGTCTCTTGCATTTCCTGCATTGACAGGTGGATCTTTTTTTTTTTTTTTTAAACCACTGAGCCATCTGGGAAGCCCAACATGAAGATGAGGGGAGAGTAAAGATGTAAAGATGAGCACAGCAGACAGAGAGGAAATAAGCATGTGATATGAAATGAGTTTTTTTGTTTTTGAGGAGCTGTATGTTATTTGGTTTTGCTCCCTGTAGTGGGTTCTCCAGAGCAGCAGAATATGAAATGAGAGCTAGGCAGTGAGCAGGGTAATATAAACTATGGATATCAATGCTTAAAATACTGGCTATTGTTCTGAAAGCTATAGAATGCCACTGAGATTTTAAAATGGGTAGAGGCATGACGAGGCCTTCGTTTTATAAATGTCACTCTGAAAGCAGTAGAGAGAACGGAACAATGAGGCTGCACACAGGGTGAGTGGGTAGTCCCCAGTGAGAGCCGAGAGGGCTACAACCAATTTACCACATTTAGAGTGGAGGGGAGGGCCTGGCACATGCTTTAGGAAGTAGAGTTCATAGAAACGGTATTTGATTATACACGAGAAAAGAGTATCGGGAGGAGTAGGAGTCAAGGATGACCTTTATGCTGCTGGCTTAGGTGATAGGTGATCGTAGTTCCTAAAAGGAGGAACACAGTAGGGGAAGGAGGTCGGTGAAATGGTGAACTCCATTAGGTGACTGAGGAAGAGATTGAAAGAGAAACTGCAGATGTAAGTGTTGGGGTAGGACGAGAGGCCAGGGAATACAGATTTGAATGTTCTGGATATGTGAAGAGTGGTGATGGCATCATCTTAGGGGAAGTATGGAGCAAGAAGAGAAGTTGGGAAAGTGATTTCCTAGAAAATATGGGTATTTACAGGATGAAGAGAGGTCAAGACAGCAGCAAAGCAGTCAGAGAGAAAACTGAGAAATTTGCGTGCAGTTTTGTGAAGTCCTTCCAAATTCTTAAGGAGCCGACTAGTTTCCTGTTACTTAAAAGAAGTCTAAATTCCATGAATTTCTAGTGGAAAAGTGTGTCAGGAGAAAAAGCATTAGAGATAATAAGGGATAAGGTTGGAGTTCTTGCTTTCTTTGTTTTCTAAGTGACAAAGAGAAAGCCATTCTCAAAAGATAGACTGGAAAGGATCTAGCCGGTGAAGTGCAGTAGTTTTGCTGGGCTGACCATCAGAGAGAGAACTGAAAATGTGAAAATAAACAGTGAGCTTGCCTGGAATGAGCATGGCAATTCGGGAGAGAAATTTGGGTACTTTTTATTCTTTGATTCTATGTTTTATTCTTTGATGCTATTCTATTCTTTGATTTCTATGTTTTAATGACTTTTCAAACTAAACTCAGGAGGATAAAGCACACTTACTGCCTAATACTAGATCGCTCAGAGATGACATAGTTTGAGATAAAATTACTCTAAGTTTTAAAAATAAAAGCATTAAAAATTTTGGAACATATCCCCACAGTGTATGCATGAATATGTGTGTTTGTCTATGTACAGAAGCACACACACTAAATTAAGGGCATAGTAGTCATGCTACTATGTTTAACAAGAAATATATGCATTTTATCATATCACTGAATATTTTTCAAAATATTGTTTTTCATGAATATATACCTAAATCAATTTTTTAGGTCAGATACTTCATGTTTTCTCTCAAATCATCATAATTTTGAATTGAAATGATAATGGCTTAAAGACCCTGATGCTGGGAAAGATTGAGGGCAGGAGAAGAAGGGGGCCACAGAGGATGAGATGGTTGGATGGGATCATCAACTCAATGGACATGAGTTTGAGCAAACTCCTGGAGATGGTGAAGGACAGGGAAGCCTGGCGTGCTGCAGTGCATGGGTTCGCAGAGTCGGACATGACTGAGTGACTGAACCACAGTAATGGATCAAGCACTGATTTTTAAAAATGCAAACCTTTCCTATCTTTCTGCCTTCTCTGATGTTTTATAGAAGGCTGTGGACTTACTCTGTTGTCTGTTTTTTATGATGGTAACTACATTTATTCAATTATAGGTAAAAATAATTATTTGGTATAAATTATAGGAGGAAAAGCCCAAGATGACTTGCAAGAAAATCTGAATTGTAGATTATTTGAAAATAGATTTAGTGTTATTTGTAACGACCAAAAATAAGTAGAAATAGGATAATAAAAACTGTTTATAATTGTTCAAGAATTTAGTGACAAAAGAGTAATTAGGCTTTGCTCTGGCTGTATAGCTTGCATTCCTGGTTTTGCAGCCATTTTAAAGATCCTATGAGCTAGGTCCTTTAAATAAATTTCCTAAATTCTTTTTTTAGCAGGTTTCTGTTGCCTGCAATTGGGAATACCAATAGAGTTATATATCTCATTTATCAGTGAAAGTTTACCTAGAATATATAATGTATAAAACCAATGGATATTTTTGTTTAGTCACTCAGTCGTGTCCAACTCTTTGCAACCCATGGACTGTAGCCCTCCAGGCTCCTCTGTCCATGGAATTCTCCAGGCAAGAATACTGAAGTGAGTTGCCATTTCCTTCTCCAGGGGATCTTCCCAACCCACGTCTCCTACATTGCAGACAGATTCTTTTACCATCTGAGCCACCAGGGGAGCCCAGTGAGCATTTAAAAGCATGAAGAGATCCAAGGCTTGGCAAGCTGATTAACTTATTTATAGACTTGCAGCCAGTTGATGTGACTTTTGTCATGATTTTAGGGGAAGGAGGTGTAATGATCTGGAATAATGGAAGCTGCCAGGTCCTTTCGGTCATATAATTGTGGCCTTGAGTGACTGAGGCAACTGTTCCCTCATGGAAATGGTAGAAAGACATTAACTTTGCTCACTTTCTGAGTTTGCCTAGGAAGAGCCTGTGAGCTAACTGCAGGCTTCACTGGTGTACTCTGTAGCCATCATGGATGGGGTCCATGCCTTCGTGGAAGGCAAGTGGATGGAGGTGGTGAAGCTGGGGCTGCACTGTCTGCTATAGTCAGCCTTCCCAACGAGGTCATAGGAATAGAAAAGACCTTCTCATGCTTTTAAAGACAGAGGTCCAGGCTATAGAATTTAATACCACTGTTCAGGAGCCAGGCCAGTGTCAGTTTTTGAAAGCAGGTTCCAGATACAGTCTGCCTTCTTAATAACAGTGTGTGCATGTTCAGTCGTGTCCAGCTCTTTGCAACCACATAGACGGTAGCCTACCAGGCTCCGCTCTCCATGGAATTTACCAGGCAAGAATGCTGGAGTGGGTTGCCGTTTCCTTTTCCAGGGGATCTTCCCAACCCAGGGATTGAACCTACGTCTTTTGAGTCTCCTGCATTGATTGGCAGGCAGGTTCTTTATCACTGATGCCACCTGAGAAGACTTCCATTTAACAGATTACTCAATAATTACAGCATGGAACTGGGTGCACTCTCTCCATGACAGAGAAAGAGGTTTTCTTTTTGCCAAATTGTCCAGAGGGGTTCACCATAGTCATGACAGGTGTTTTTATTTCACTGCAAACTTCTTTGAAAAGACTTTGGCATGAATTTGTTCTTGGCATGCCAACTTAACCTGAAGGGAATTCCAAGTTGCAGAAAGCCTTTTCTTTGGCTAATAAAATTCCTCCACCTCTTTCATGACCAATCTCCTCCCTCTGCTTCCAGGAACATCTTATTTTGAGAATTTGCAGATTGGCTCCCGTCAACATCTACAAGTAGAAAACTTGATTCTGTACCTTTGAAGATTGCAAGTGGAAAATATATAGCCTCTCTTCCTATTTCCGCCCCAAATCTGTGCCTTCCTTTCAGGCTCTGGTTCCTCCATTCCCTTGGTCAGCCTAGAGCCACATTTCTGTGTAAAACAGAAACTGATAAGATTTGCTTATCACATCAGCGTTGCGGCATTCATTTTGAAGTTGTTTTTGTTTTTTTTTCACAAGTCACTTGCTCATCTGTCTTAACTTCTGCTCCTTTCCTGGTTGGGTACCTCCTTTGCTTCCTGTTTCCTTTCTTTGTCCTCTGCATGGTTATCACTCTTCCAGGTGATGGAAGAGGATTATATTGACCTTGCTCTTCTTTGTCCATTATGGTGTTTCCAGTTCCATTAAACAAAAGCACAAACACTTAAAAGACTATGACCATGAGCAGCACAACAATCTCAGTACAGCCTGAGGCTAATGTTTGGTACTGAACCATCTTGGTCCAGAGGGACTTTCAGAGGGCCATTTCCTCCCCCAAGGCAAACTCCCACTTCAGCCCACACAGATTCTTTGCCAATGGGAATTTTGTAACCTCTTCTGTAGCATCTTAATGATACCTCTTAAGATTCTTCCTGCTGTTTAAAGGTGCATATGGATGATATGAACTGACAAGGTGTCAAATCCTTTTGTCTCTTTCATTTCAGAAGGTAACTTGACACTGAAATTGACTAGGAATTCCAGATTCGGCCCCAGGTCAAATTTCAGAGGTTGGGTTGTTAAGAACTCCTCAGGTTTACTTTAGCAAACTCTGTTCTGAACTTTAATTCCAAGGTGGCTTTAGAACTGGGTGGCCTACAGAGGTTTTTATGCTGGGTGCAAAGACTGGGGTTTAACTTGTGGAATCTGGCCTCAGTAAACATTCCTAAAGCTGGGATAGAGTTGAGTAACTACTAGGGGTAGAAAAATACCTTTCTTTCCTCAAAATCACCTTTGGTGTTGGATTACCAATAAAAATCTCTTTCTCCTGTCTGTATTCAGAAAAAGGAGAACAATATTCCCCTATTAATAGCTATTGATATGCACAGTAAATGAAATAAATTGAGAATATAACTGATATGGAACTCTTACTATTCTTGAAAAGAGAAGCCATTGCATGCAGGGCCAAATCTAGGCAAATTTTGAGGAGACAAAATATGTTTTTCTAATTTTAATCTCCATGTCTGGGCCCTTTTCTAGTATTCTCCAGTAGGAATTCCCAGACTCTCATGTACCCGGGACTCTCACATATTTTCCCCACTCCCCTTTTAAAAAACGTGGTCAGGAGAAGATGAAAAATGCATCCACATTAGGTTAGTACTACTAGGACTATTCACAGCAAGGATTGCTGAATAAGTCAACTGTGAAACCTTTAGTGACATTTCAATCTGTCATTAGTATGGGAGATAGAATGCTAAGTAGCAGACTCCATTCTGTAGAGATTATACAGTATAGGAACTTGGATCATAATTTCTGACTTGAAACTATTTTACACAGTCTTCATATGATGACAAAACAAAACACTTGGAACTAGAAATTGTCCTGGAAAAGTTAAGGCAATGGTTTATTCCACGCGAGAGGTCATTCATTGTATCTTCATAAATCTGACATTTTCTGTATTGCTTCTGAGTCAAAATCCTGCCTAACATTACCTTCTCATTTTTTAAAAAATCAGTTATTAGTTAACAGAGATTTTAGGCTACTAACATCAACTCTCAAAATTGGTCAAACATAAGTTGGGAGAGCTAACACATTATTAAAAATTCTCTGAAGTCACTTTCACTTCAGTAAGACTGTAAGTGGGCTTGAGGATACGATTACAAAATTCGCTTGGAAATCATTTCCAGTAAATGCACAGAACACTCGCTCTCCATCGTAGTTTTTGCCTGCTAGGCTGCTCCCGGTGAGGAGGTGTGTGAAAGGAAACGAGTGAAGTCAGGGTCAGCTTCTAGAACGGGGTCTTTTTGAAACTAATTTTGAGGCAAACCCCTTTTTCTAGCTTAAATAGTTGGAATTTTAAAAAAAATACCTTCTGCTCATCTCTGCCATTCAACCCCATTTCTCATTATGTAATAAATATATTTTTCCTCTCAAGGAGAAAAATCTATGCTCAAATAAATGGTAGGTAGATAAAAGCTGTCTTGTAAAGGACTAGTCTAAGGTATTATCCCTGAGAGTGGGGAAGGCAAATCTTTAACTCCTTTCCTAGTGCTGGGCCCAGGGTAGTATTTTAAAGAGGAAAAGAAAAACAAGTGAATGGCCAGTTTGAATAGCAGACACAGATATTTTGTTTTGAAAAGGAGGACAAACGTGCAGTTTAAAATGTTGTTGTTGTTTAGTCGCTAAGTCATGTCCAACTTTTTTGAGACCTCATGGGCAATAGCCTGCCCGGCTCCTCTGTCCATGGGATTTTCCAAGCAAGAATACTGGAGTTGGTTGCCATTTCCTTTTCCAGGGAATCTTCCCAAGCCACAGATGGAACCCATGTCTCTTGTACCTCCTGCATTGGCAGGTGGATTAAAGCTGTGGTTTAAAATGATACCTGTCTAAAAACTGTGGAGCATCTTCCAACTTCCTCTAAAATAATAATAAAAAAAATTAAATTGTAGGAAAAAAATCAAAACACAGCCCACATGTAACTCTTAGGGATAACCTACTGCAAATTCTTGGAAAAATCCCGAGATTATAAGACTGTCAGTATCTGGATTGATAACAATGAACTAGCCTAGCTGTATTTAGCTTACTGTTACAAAACAAACTTCATATACCTGAAATAATGGAAGACATCTCCCTGATTTACCAGTCTAAAATCAGATCCAGGTGGTGAATCAGCTAGAAAACCAGGCAAGGGACTATTCTACTCATGCTTATAGAGGAGCATGATACTGTTCTTCTACTCCCGTTTTTTTCTCCTTAAAAAATGGCAAACTCATTAGGATGAGAAGTATCTTCAGAAGATGTCGACTCTCTGAAGACTACCAGAAGGCCTAATAATCAGCCAAAACTGTATTTATTAGACCAAAGGAATCTAAGGAAATCAAAGGAATCAAAGGAAATTACTACCTTTGTCGTCTTAGTGTCTTTGAAGAGGGAGGTCAGGGAAGGATACTTATAGGGTGTTAGCGTCCAGGCTAAACTGACTTAAAACTAGTCTTTCAGGGTGGGGAGCATATGTATTAGGATTGAACGTTCATGACATAATAGTTCAGTATTTGTGAATGCAATGGAATTATGAGCTTGAGTGAGTCTTAATAAGCAG
The DNA here is from genome assembly GCF_001704415.2 of Capra hircus. NCBI lineage: Eukaryota > Metazoa > Chordata > Mammalia > Artiodactyla > Bovidae > Capra > Capra hircus. The sequence goes on along the minus strand of NC_030816.1, from coordinate 1,750,027 downwards.
GCTGTTATGTAAAGGACAGACTTTTGGACTCTGTGGGAGAAGGCGAGGGTAGGATGATTTGAGAGAATAGCACTGAAACATGTATATTACGGTATGTGAAATACCAGTCCAGGTTCGATGCATGAGACAGGGTGCTCAGGGCCGGTGCACTGGGATGACCCTGAGGGATGGGATGGGGAGGGAGGTGGAAGAGGCGGTTCAGGATGGGGAACACATGTACACCCATGGCTAATTCATGTCAATGTATGGCAAAAGCCACTGCTGCTGCTGCTGCTAAGTCACTTCAGTTATGTCTGACTCTGTGCGACCCCACAGATGGCAGCCCACCAGGCTCCCCCATCCCTGGGATTCTCTAGGCAAGAACACTGGAGTGGGTTGCCTTTTCTTTCTCCAATGCATGAAAGTGAAAAGTGAAAGTGAAGTCGCTCAATTGTGTCTGACCCTCAGTGACCTCATGGACTGCAGCCATCCAGGCTCCTCCATCCATGGGATTTTCCAGGCAAGAGTACTGGAGTGGGGTGCCATTGCCTTCTCTGGGCAAAAGCCACTACAATTTTGTAAAGTAAGCCTTAAATTTAAATAAATAAATAAAAATAAGCAAGCTCTTTGCTTAGGTTAAAACAAATACGTTGGTTTGCATGAACTTACTGAAGCCATTAGTGAAATTATTTATTGATTTGCATCTCTATCTTCCTTTACTAACATCCTTCCTTTACTAAGTCATATTGACACTTGTGACCTGATTCCTCCATTCTGATAGTTAAGCTCTGTGGACACAGGTTAGGAAGCAAGGAAAAAATGGGGAGGGGATGTGATCACTGCATCCTGGCACATTTAAGATTGAAGCAGATGGGATAAGCAGAACGAGTCCGGGTTTCAGTAGATGCTATGGGTTATAAATGCACACAGACTGTTAGGAATATCAGACATCTAGGGAGTTGGATCTGAACATAATCTCACCTAAATTCAACCTTGGAGACACTGGGAACTGGATTCGAAACTGTGTGAGTTAACCTGTTTCTCCACAGAATGCTGATGGATGGAAGTTTGACCAGCACCCAAATAAAGGGTAAGAAGGGCCAACGAGTTGCTATGTACTAGGTCTTTTGGAAACCACAGGTCTTCACAGGGCTTTCTTTAATTGAGGATAAGTAGACAGAACAAGACTTACACAGGGCCAGTAGAAATACAATAGGAGAGTTTGGAAAAATAACACCATTTGTAGCATGCTGCTCTAAATGATTTTCCTTGGAAGTCAGAGAAAAGTTTTATACGCTATTTGGCATCCTCGTTGGGGTTTGGAATGACCTGACCACTATGAACAAGGAGTAGAAAATTATAGGCATTGAGAAGTTCACGTAAAAGAGGAAGAGCATAAATAAAGAGACAAGAATATATGATGCAAAGAGGGGAGAAGGAAATAATAATAATTTTTTTTTCTACAGATTGACCTTGTTGAAAAATAAAATTTTGAGGTCTGCTTCAGGATTTGTGATTTTGAAGCAATTTTCGTTTTAAAGATATCAGAGTAGAGGCAAAATGCTGCTGTTTCAAACACTGAAACTAACATAGTAGTATTTATGGTACTGATAGAACAGAGGGTATAGCTTTGGGGAGAAAAATAAAAAATTAAATATCACATTTTTGTCATCAGTTTGTGAGTTACCACAATAATATAAAACATATTTCATGATTCTTTACATTTATATAAAAGCTTTAAAAAGTTTATAGAGCTGTTGTCTAAAAGAAGTCTTTTATATTAAAAGAATTTAATAGCAATATAATCCTTATTTCTTTACACTGAGTAGTGGGAAAACACAGCAGAAAATAATTTCAGTTGCACTAAAGCATAGTTAGAAAAGTCCTCAGTTTAGTAGCCTGAGTCATATGTATTCTGTATCCTCAAAACTTCTCTCACCAGCAAAGAGAAGAGATATATATGTCACAGTGCTGGAATAAAATAAATTCCCTCAGAAATAGATGAACGGCTTCACAAAAAAAAAAAAAAATTACAGCTGACTATCAAAAGAAGACTCAGGTGTCTGGTTTCATGGTTTTGCTCTTTCAAATGAAAGGTCTACAGCCTCCAATTTCGTTAAGTGTAGGAAACTCTGTGCCTAGATTTCAGAAAAGTAATTGAGTTTGAAAGAACTAGTTAATATAAAATTAAATATAAATGATTTCATAAACTTAGTTCCATTTAAGAGACATTTTCTGGATAAGATACCAAAATGAATCTGCCTTTTAGAATCTTCTTGCTCCAATTCATAATAAAATGAATAACAATAACAAAGGAAATTTAAGGCCAAAACAGTCCACAACTGCAATCAAAACCAGAAAGGGACGAAACTCATGCTTTAAAGAGTCACAGCGAAAGAAAGAAACATTATTCCAGCGTGGCAAGGCTCCTAAACCCACAGCGCTTCGCAGGAGCCATACTGACGAGTCCACAAAATCCTGAGAATTCATTCTAATACTCCTCACTCTAAAAAGAAGCAGATTGAGTAGGTCACCTTACATTTTCAAGTGATGGTCTTTTAAATGAGAAATAGCAACTCAGGTTTACTATGTCATATCTTACTGCAGATTTCTTTCCTCTGTAGGTATATGTTATCTATAAAATAGCTATCATTTAGCATACCTTCTAATGCATAGCACTAATACAGATTATTAGGGAGATCTTCAGTCTAAAAGAGCAGAAATCTGTGTTTTGAATGATAAAGAGCAAAATGGCTAGTATTTCCCACACATCAGCTGAGGAAGCCTGGCTCATGCTGGGTTCTCCAGGACTCTTGCCCTCTTCTAGGATGTTGATTTCCAACTGGGAAATGAATGTCATTCCTAGAGATTTCAAAAGCACAGATATCTTCTATTCTGTCTGTCCCCTCCACAAAATGTAGTTGGGAGGGCAACATATACATTTAAAATAATTCCAGAGATGACTTTGATATGTATTCCCTGTTAAATACTTCTTTGAAATGTATCTATTTTGTGAAAAAGTACAGTCACTTGGGCTTCCCAGGTGCGGCTCATGGTAAAGAACCTGCCTGTCAATGTAGAAGACATAAGAGATGCTGGTTCAATCCCTGGGTTGGGAAGATCCCCTGGAGAAGGGCATGGCAACCTACCCCAGTTTACTTGCCTGGAAAATCCCATGGACAGAGGAGCCTGGCGGGCTACGGTCCCTAAGGTTGCAAAGAGTCAGATATAACTGAAGCGACTTAGCACACACAAGAATACTAGAGTGGGTAGCCTATCCCATCTCCAGCGGATCTTCCCAGCCCAGGAATTGAACTAGGGTCTCCTGCATTGCAGGTGGATTCTTTACCAACTGAGCTATCAGGGAAGCCCCAGCACACACACAGGCACAGTCAAATAAAAATAAAATAGTCATTCCATGGTTAGGTAAATATGAATTAAATCAGGTGAAACAAGTTTCTTTTATGAAGAATTATACACAGATTTTAATATACTAGCGTGATTGTGAAATTCCAAACAGGATTATTTTATAAGGAAAATCTGGAGACAATGAACAAAAGAGCCATGCTGGATTCTTTAGCAAGAATATTTCAGTGCAGTCCAAATTTTTTATCCTCAGGTTCAGCAGGAAAGTTGTAATCTATTAAACCTGGCAAGAATATGTCAGGTCATTTACATCATAAATAACAAGTAATTAGTCACTTTGACTTGGTTACAGAAAATCTGAAGGGATATATGCATTAATATTAGTGCACATTTCTTTGTTCTTTGGTTTCCAATATTCCTTTCTAGTTACAGGAAAGCCTGGAATTCCTGGTGAGGAATTACCATTGTAAATGGCCTCACATTGTAAATGGCCTCGATATTTAGGGGTTCCCAGTTTTCCCTCTTATTACAAACCGTTGAAGCAGCCAGATTATCCTTCTGCCCTGGAAACGTTCAGTGTGTGGACATGTGTTCCACACACTGTGCCAACTGGACACTTATTCCCAGGACTTTAGCATCTTTTAAGAGGAGGGAAAAGCTAGGGTTTGGAAAATCTCAAGGATATCTTTACTCCCAAAGCATTTAGAAAATGAGTTGATTAACAATCAGCATGGTAGAAATTTGGATCAAAGCATTATTAGTAGTATTATTCACAGTTATTTTTCTGAGATAAGGGGTGGTTACTGATGTCACTGATGCAGTTGGGAAAGTTGAGAGATTCCCACTGGCATTTATAGCCTTCTCTTTTGTTTGTAGGAGGATGTCCCAGCTCAAAAACCGAACCAACATAATTAATGACTGAAGGAAGACAAGAATGTGTAAAAACAGAATGCTCAAACACTAAATGTCTGACCAATATTTATTTAGTGCAATAAAAAGTTGCCTAGCACTTATATTCTTGTATAGGTACTAGGCATAGGTGCTAGGTACTCTATCATAAGAATTATTGAAAACAGAGGGTTATTCATTTTTTAAAGCAATCTATCTGACATTTATTTTCCAGGTGAGGAATTATACCACACGAGATTGAATCTTTTCCGTAACTGACAGACCTGGTCAGTGTGGACCCAGGACTGAAACTCAGATACACCGATGCCTGATTCAGGGCTGCTTCCCCTTCCCCTGTTAGGCACCCCATGAAGAGCTGCTCTGCAGAGGGAAACTGTCCTCAGTCCTTGGAGGGTGAAGGCATTGGAGAAGCAGCGACCAGACTGGATGGAAAAGAAGGATTTGCCAGTGTGGCCGTCATACATTCCCGTAAATTATTAAATCTGTTCTTCGGAGGTTTGTTAATAAATATCATGGTCCATCTCTGGGAAATTATTTGTTGGTAGTTGAGTGAGTTGTACCCAAATTTAGAAAACAAGAGTATTGATCTTCGGTGCAGGAATGTCTTTAGGAAGTCGGTGAATCCCACTGAGTCTATTTGTAAAAGGATCAGTTGAGTCAAAATACAGGAGGATGCTCTGGGGACACCGCCTGGGTGACCAGACAGTCTACATTCCAGACCTGATTCTGTCACTTACTAATCGCATGACTATGAGCATATGACAAAGCATTGTGCTTTGTTCCTTTGTTGTAAAATGACAATAGTAATAGTAACCAACATGTCTGATTTTTGTAAGGATTCTGTGAGTAATAACTACTAAGCCTCTAGTACAATGTAACTGTTGACTCATTATTACTTGATAACTGCTCAAGTTTCTTCAAGCTAAAAAAGTGTACTATCTATAATTCAATCCAATATTATAAATATTGGTTACAATCTAAAAAAAAGGCAGAACAAATACACTTGCAAATAGGGAGAGTCACCTTCGTTGTATTTCAGGCCACTTTCCTGAGTGGTCTTTACCTAACATAGTTCTGGATAGATTAAGGGACTTTCTGCCTAGAGATGGAAAAGATCAACTTCAGTCACATTGTCCTTTGACTTACGATGTTCACGGTTTCCCTTTATTTTCACATAAGAAAAATTATATCTATATGTTCAAATCCAAATGGAAATATCAAGAAAGTCTTAAAGAGTTGAGAGGAATAAGTAACCCCACAGGTAATCTGAGAAAGCTTCTTTGGGGAGGCTTGAGAGGTCTTTATTATCACAGTTTACCTTTCGTTCCCGTAGGAAAAATCAGACAGATGCAGCACTGGGCTTCAGGAACATACAGATGGTCTGAAATAGTGTAATGTGAACATGAACTCTCCCTGGAATCCATTCCCAGTTCGGGGCTAGAAGTCAGTGAGTGTGGCCTTGCACAACTTTCTCAGCTCTGTGCTAGTTGCTCTCTGATGGCGGAACTGGCACATTCCGCCATCTTGAAAATTAGCTGCGTTTTCCACTGAAAACCCCTCTGTGCCAGGGATATGGAGTGCTTTACTGGGATTACTGCTCACAATTCTGTCTCAGAGTCATGGGCTCCTGATTCATTGGACTTTCTTGAGTGGAAGCTTAGTTTTGTTTTAAATTTGCGCTGTAGTATTTTCATTGTCTAGAACCAATTGTTCCCCCCAGACGTTTAGATATATATTTTTAAAGTAACCTTGAAAGACTGACATAACTCTTTGACTAAGCTTGAGTCACACGACTGCGGTGCCACCCTGCACTGTTTTCCTTGCCCCTAGGGCCTTTGGCAGCACTCCTTCTGATATGAATACCATTTGTAGTTTGCCTATACTTTTAATAAAACCTTTTTTTTTGCTTCAATCAGCATGACTTCTTCCAAGTTGCTGCTTGCCCAAGGATGCAATGCCTGTAAGTGCCACCTTATGACCAAAATCTCTTGCAAAACTGTGCCTTTGGTTTTGTTCACAGATGCTGATGAAGAGACGTTTTCCTTAAGAACTCAGGCTATTCAGGCTCAACTGCATTTGACATTCTTATAAAATGTTTCACAATTTTTACTGAGACATTTTATAAGAATGTCAAAGATATGTTTTCCTTGAGTGTTATCCCTTCTTGTTGTTTAGTCACTAAGTCACGCCCAACTCTTTGTGACCCCATGGACTACAGCCCACCAGGCTCCTCTGTCCATGGGATTTTCTAGGCAGGAATACTGGAGTGGGTTGCCATTTCCTGTTCCATCCTTTCTTTCTTCCTGTCTTAAAACAACTTGATCATTATGATGAGGTTATACAAACACAGTCCTTAAGGAAGTGGGCAGATGCTGGACATCAAGTTGGGGGTAGGGACACTGGTCCATAGAAACCCTAATCTGCCAGCTATCTTTCAACCCACTCCTTGCTTATCTTTCTGCCTCCTATCCTTTTGCCTAGCAGAAGGGCAGCTATTTGCTGGAGAACCACTAGCTGTATCAGTACAGACACATACTCTCTAGTATGAGAAATGAGTAGGATGGAATCAGCTCAAATCCACCCATGTAACTGGAAAAACAATTTCAGATGATGTTGATAACATCCTGTTTACAAAACAATTGTCATTAAACTTCTGATGACAAATCAGTTAAACTGATGGTGATTAATTTTTAAGATCCCTAAATTTGGTTTTCTTTAAATTTTCCTTTTATTTTCCAAAAGGAAAAAAGTTATATTATTTATTTTAACTGTAAAATAATATACACATAAAAATCCCAACGTTTAAGAAAAATATTAAAACAAAGTAAAAGTTATCTAAATTCTAGTATCCAGTGATAACAACTCTGACCAAATGGCTTTCCATACTATAGTCCACAAACTGTGCTCTCAGGACTTTGGTTCAATTAATATATTCTTTTTTAATGAAAAAGATGTTATCAGTTAAGTCTGAGAAATGCTAAGTTGAACAATGTTAAGCATGTCTCTCTGATGCAGACATCCTCAGAACATTTAATATCATCTGATTATGCTGTGAGAATCACTAAGAAAAGTTTAGCATGCCGTAGCTCTCACACTTATGACACTGCCATTCCTTTTTTAGAAAATAAAACCAAAAAATATAGAAAATGTTGACCTTTTGGAATTTATTCATAGGCAATGGCACCCCGCTCCAACACTCTTTCCTGGAAAATCCCATGGATGGAGGAGCCTGGTGAGCTGCAGTCCATAGGGTCGCTAAGAGCTACTTCACTTTCACTTTTCACTTTCATGCATTGGAGAAGGAAATGGCAACCCACTCCAGTGTTCTTGCCTGGAGAATCCCAGGGATGGGGTCGCACAGAGTTGGACAGGACTGAAGTGACTTAGCAGCAGCAACATATATTAATATACTTTGTACAAACAAGATAACAAAACTCCAACCAGTCTTTATTGTGTTTTCATGTAAACTCAACAATATGTAATGAACATGTGCTTGTACATGAATAAAGATCTACATCCTTATATTTAATGGCCATATAATATTCCCAGGTATACGTGTATTATCCTCTACTCAGGCAAATTCTCTGTTAGTGAGCACAGGAGTACAAATGCAAAATAAAGACATACACATTAAATTTACAAAAATATCTATAGAAACCATAATAAAACCAATAGGCAAAAATGTCAGCATATTATTAAGAAAATATGCAAGAACACAGACACTTCGCAGAAGGAAAAATACTAGATTGATATAGATGTAAAATTATAATCAACCTTATATCTATGCCATATAAATAAGAACATCAAATTATAATGCTTCATTGATTAGACTGGCAAAGGATGAAAATACTAACAGAACTGAACACTGGTGAGGATTGGAGGAAATGAACATTTTTTCCATTAGTGAAAAAAAGTAGATTGGTATCACCTTTCTTGGGGATAGGGTGTCTATACTTATTAAAAATTTCAAATGAGCATATCCTTGGAACCAGCAGGTCCACTTTAGATTACTTTCTGGCTGAAAAACCACTACCATCTTATATAAATTTTTCCCTATTGAGGTCTTTCCATGGCTTGCACACTGTGCTAGATTTGTGAGCAAGACAAAACTCTGTTACTTTTCTTCACGAAACTTATGATATACACACTTTGAGCAAATCAAGTTCACAGAGACATGACTGGATTTCTCACTAAAAACTTTTGAATACCCAGTAATAATAATACATTTGACTAAAATCTTGATGAGAACATTGAAATTAATCAAGTTTTTTCTAAACAGAATCTTTTCACTTTGAGTAGCAATGAAAAGAAAGTTTATATTCCCAGACAGTCCTGCCTGGGCTGGCATTTGGTACAACTGAAAATCCTTCTAGTGAGTATAGGCTAATGAAGGGCAGGCTTCAAGTCCTGGTTTTATTTTCTGAGGCACTCTGGTTGTCTTTTCCTTCTTGGACTTGTTACACTTTTATCTCCATCATGATTCCCTTCTTCTGTCGCCGAATGGTAGCTTTTCTCCCCAGAAAAATAAATTCTGGTATAGAGGAGAGGTCAGCTGGATAAATAAGATAAACCCTTACAGGTTTATCTATAAGGAATAAACCTTACAGATAAAGTCCTTGAGGGAAGGGGTTGTGTCATGCTCACTCTCCTTTCCCCAGAACCCAGGGCTGAAAGCCCCGCCCAAAGGGAGGACTCAGTAAAGACTTGTTGACTCCAACTGGGTGAACCCCATGAAAATGATGTTAATGAACTTAGATCTTTGAAGCTGAGCACTAGGCGGAAAGTATAACCCTAATATCCAGTCTACATCCATGCATTCCTTAAAAGTTATTTCCTAGATGTAAATATAAAATCACGGGATAAATGGAAATTTAGCTAAATGGGAATTATAAACAGTAAATATTTGGAAATGCCTCTCAAAATCAGATTGTATCATTAAGATGGAGCATCAAGGAATGTGTGATTCTGCAGATATGAAAATATATCAAAAGGGTGAAGAAAGGGAGTGAGAGCAAATACGTGTTGTTAAGTCCCTTAAATAGTGGTTTTATGTATATATTGTACTTAGTCCTCCCTGTAATGCTGCAAGATTGTTGTTATTGTGTTTATTTTGTAGATGATGACAGCGTAGATCTAACAGTCTAGCTAATTTGCTAAAGAAAACCCTGCTCATATATGGAATAAATGTGAAATAAAATCTACAGTTTTTTGTTACCTGGAAAGACCTGCCTAACAGTGAAGACAGCAAATCAAAGGAACAGCATCAGAAGAATTGGTCTGATAAACTAGGATGGTTGCCCTCAAACTTTTGAATCAGAATCACTAGACAGCTTGTCTATAGGCTTCACCTTTGGAATTTCTGAGTCAGTAGGAATGGCATGTGGCCAGAGTATCTGAATTCTAGGTGGTTCCTAGCTGCTACTTCCAGGCCAGAAATCATATTTTGAGAATTAAAGGAGTTTGATTCCTATCATATGTATTGATTTTAGAAAAGCTTTGAAAAATCTTTTCATAATATCCCTTTGATCAAGATTTTTCCAGCATTAGTCCAAAATTAACTGGTTCATTCAATAAACAATTCATTCAGCAAATTATTTACTCAATAAATAGAGAAATGCTGAAAACAGAACATGGATTTCCAGATCGAAATCTGCTCCCAACGAATACATGAGATTTTATCAGAATTAAAGACAAGTTCTGATCATAAAGTCAGTATATGTTTAACAAAGAGAAAAAGAGGTTCTGAGAAATCCTAAGGTTATCTCAGGTTGTATTAGTATGGGTTTAATATTATTATCAGGGCTTTCTTTATGGTTCATTGGTAAAGAATCCACCTGCCGATGCAGGAGACACATATTTGATCCCTGGGTTGGGAAGATCCCCTGGAGAAGGAAATGACAATCCTCTCCAGTATTCTTGCCTTGAAAAATCCCATGGATGAATGAATCTGGCAGGCTAAAGTCCATAGGGTTGCAAAGAGTTGGATGTGACTGAACAACTTCACTTTCAATTTCATCTTATGTGGCTCTTATTCTCATAATAGACAAATGGGGCTTGCTGGTCTGGACTGGTGTGGTTTCAGCAGGATTGCCCAGGGCCTCTGTGTTATACACCTCAATGCACCATTCTCAGCAGAGTTTGTATGCTTTGTATCCCCTAGCATTGGGCAGAGCAGAACCAGCAGAAACGCAGAACATTCTGGCAAACATGGCAGAATGCAGAGTTAATCCTGAATCTTACCACCTCCATCCACCACTACTCCCACCCCTCCCAACTTTGACTCTTGCTTGATTTCTTATGTTTCCTTGTCTCATTGCCTAACTCCATTTTCCTGATTTTCACTTAACAAACTTAAAAAAAATTAATATATTCAATGAATTATTGAATATATTCAAGTATGTGTGGCTACCTGTAGGTGAAATTCACGCCATTATAGCTTCTTTGATTGGTGTTTGCCAGTTGTAAGAATCATGTCTATTTCTTTAAGGCCAAAGTGTTTGCTTGCCTGTATTTCATAAGCTTTTTTTTTTTTTTCATGTATTTTCACAAGCTTCAGTGTCTAATGGCATTATTTCTAATAGACATGGAATGCCAAAGCTTTGATCCAGACTAAATTCCCAAACAAAAGACACAGAAGATCTGTGAAATTCCTGATGTGATTTCATAATATTTTGCTTACTGGTTTTAAGTAAATAAAATACTATCTTAAATCAAAACATACATATTAAATTCCAAGCAAATGAAATGAAATGATGAAATCTGAGTCAGTGACCAAGAAATATTTATTTTAGGCCTGTTTTAAGTGCCCAAGGATGCACAGAAGACACAGAATAATCATCTCTGTCCATAAGGATCTTTGTATTTAGGTGGAGAAACATGCAGAGAAAATAATTCAAGGATAGTGTAGGGAAACACAAATTCCTTTTGACTGTAAAACATTCGCACAGTGCTAACCAAACTCATTGTAGGTTCTGTTAGCAATGTGGAGCCCCAGTGGAACCAACAAACAAATAAAAATCAAAGAATAACCTTTCCGCTTTACAGACACATTTGACATTTTGCTAAACTAAAGATACCATTGGTCATGCTGAGAAGGAGTAACTCCCAACCCAGGCCAAAGGCACGGTAGGGAAAACATTCTGTCTTGGTAGGAAAATAAGATGAAAGATGAAACAATAAAACACTTTCCAGGTTCAACAAAGATCTGCATAAACTGAAGAAGTGAGGGGAGAGCAAGATTGAATTATGAAAAGATCAAACGAAAAAGAATTGTGAACCAGCTTGTCTCTGTGACTCACCTGGGAGTGAAATTGCTATCACATGAGACATTTCTGGAGGTTCTTGAACTCTAGTCAATCTTCCTCCAAAGCCTGTGTTTCCATATCTTTCATCTTCCCATGAACTGTCCCCGGAGGCATTGTTGGGAGGATAAATGATGGAATTGCTCAAAGCTCTTCTAGGAGACGGAGACATTAAGGAAGGAGAGGCAGAACAGGGAGATTCAAACTCCAAAAGCTCAAAACTGCTGCAGGTCAAAAAAAGAGACAAAGGGGAGCTGGTAGGGAGAGGGAGTGGGAAGAGAACCTCAGTTCTAAAGCCCCCTCCCCCCCCCCGCCATCAGCTGCCACCCTTTGTTGTCACAGTGAGATGTGGACATGCCTGGTCTCCCACGGTTTCCAGAGGAGCCAGCAATCCAGCTGTTCATGTGAAAACATCTCTCACATGTGAAACATTAGTATTTAATTCAAGTTTGTTTCAAACAAATACTGTGTCGGCTCACTAAAAAATATTTCGAGTTAATTGACCTGTGGGTCAACAGGTTGCAAAATCTGAGATGGTGTGTCAGGTTGAGTGGTCCTTCTGACTTGAAGGTTTATGTCTTACTTTTACTCAAGAAACCCTCTAGGGAGAAAAGTGTCATATTCCTTTGTGTTAGTGACTTAAAGAAGGTGAGTGAAGCTTTTGAGAGACAGAATGGTAATGGGTTAAAGCCTTGGAAATTGTGTGGGTCTCAATCAAAGGACCCCGAAATAACCATTGACTCCAGGGTAATCCCCTTGCAGTCTGTCCACCTAGAGTGCCAGAATTGGTAGGCAGAAGTGGGCTTAATTGACCTTAGAATGCAGTTGCCAGTAGTGGAGGACAAGGCAGAAAGTTAGCGTGTGAGGAATACTCAAATGTTGCCTAAGACATTTAATGTAGATTGAGCTATTTGTAATATTATACTCTTTTTGACCCCAAAAAGTCAATGTACTTTTGTGACTGGTTCAAAGTCATTTCTTTTCTCAGATACTAACCCAGATAAGCATGGTTGGCCTTGAGCTCCAGAAGATATTCTGGGGAGAATTAACATGATAAATAAAAAAATATGTGGGCAAAAGAATCTAGGTTTGAAAACTGGCACTGCCATTTTCTACCTGCCTTGCCTCATCTGTGCAATAGGGCTAAAAGTAGAACCTTCTATACAGTCAGCAAAAACAAGACCGGGAGCTGACTGTGGCTCAGATCATGAACTCTTTATTGACAAATTCAGACTTAGATTGAAGAAAGTGGAGAAAACCACTAGACCATTCAGGTATGACCTAAATCAAATCCCTTATGATTATACAGTGGAAGTGAGAAATAAATTTAAGGAACTAGATCTGATAGACAGAGTGCCTGATGAACTATGGACAGAGGTTCATGACATTGTACAGGAGACAGGGATCAAGACCATCCCCAAGAAAAAAAAATGCAAAAAAGGAAAATGGTTGTCTGAGGAGGTCTTACAAATAGCTGTGAAAAGGAGAGAAGAAAAAAGCAAAGGAGAAAAGGAAAGATAAACCCATTTGAATGCAGAGTTCCAAAGAATAGCAAGGAGCGATAAGAAAGCCTTCCTCAGTGATCAGTGCAGAGAAAAAGAGGAAAACGATAGAATGGGAAAGACTAGAGATCTCTTCAAGAAAATTAGAGTTACCAAGGGAACATTTCATGCAAAGATGGGTACAATAATGGACAGAAATAGTATGGACCTAACAGAAGCAGAAGATATTAAGAAGAGGTGGCAAGAATACACAGAACTATACAAAAAAGATATTCATGATCTAGATAATCACAATGGTTTGATCACTCACCTAGAGCCAGACATCCTGGAACGTGAAGTCAAGTAAGCCTTAGAAGGCATCACTATGAACAAAGCTAGTAGAGGTGATGGAATTCCAGTTGAGCTATTTCAACTTCTAAAGGATGATGCTGTGAAAGTGCTGTACTCAATATGTCAGCAAATTGGAAAACTCAGCAGTGGCCGCAGGACTGGAAAAGCTTTTCATTCCAACCCAAAGAAAGGCAATGCCAAAGAATGCTCAAACTACCACACAATTGCACTCATCTCACACGCTAGTAAAGTAATACTCAAAGTTCTCCAAGCCAGGCTTCAACACTACATGAACCATGAACTTCCAGATATTCAAACTGGTTTTAGAAAAGGCAGAGGAACCAGAGATCAAATTGCCAACATTTGCTGGATCATCGAAAAAGCAAGAGAGTTGCAGAAAAACATCTATTTCTGCTTTAGTAACTATGCCAAAGCCTTTGACTGTGTGGATCACAAGAAACTGTGGAAAATTCTGAAAGAGATGGGAATACCAGACTACCTGACCTGCCTCTTGAGAAACCTGTATGTAGATCAGGAAGCAACAGTTAGAACTGGACATGGAACAACAGACTGGTTCCAAATAGGAAAAGGAGTATGTCAAGGCTGTATATTGTCACCCTGCTTGTTTAGCTTATATGCAGAGTACATCACGAGAAACGCTGGGCTGGATGAAGCATCAGCTGGAATCAAGATTGCCGGGAGAAATATCAATCACCTCAGATATGCAGATGACACCACCCTTATGGAAGAAAGTGAAGAAATAAAAGAGTGCCTAAATGAAAGAGGAGAGTGAAAAAGTTGACAAGAGCTCAACACTCAGAAAACTAAGATCATGGCATCTGGTCCTATCACTTCATGGTAAACAGACAGGAAAACAGTGGAAACAGTGGCTGACTTTATTTTGGGGGCTCCAAAATCACTGCAGATGGTGACTGAAGCCATGAAATTAGAAGACACTTACTCCTTGGTAGGAAAGTTATGACCAACCTAGACAGCATATTAAAAAGCAGAGATATTACTTTGTCAACAAAGGTCTGTTTAGTCAAGACTATGGTTTTTCTAGTAGTCATGTCTGGATGTAGGAGTTGGACTATAAAGAAAGCTGAGCACAGAAGAATTGTTGCTTTTGAACTGTGGTGTGGGAGAAGACTCTTGAGAGTCCCTTGGACTGCAAGGAGATCCAACCAGTCCATCCTAAAGGAGATCAGTCCTCAGTGTTAATTGGAACGATTGATGTTGAAGCTGAAACTCTAATACTTCGGCCACCTGATGGGAAGAGCTGACTCATTTGAAAAGACCTTGGTGCTGGGAAAGATTGAGGGCAGCAGGAGGAGGGGACGACAGAGCATGAGATGGGTGGATGGCATCAGTGACTCAATGGACAGGAGTTTGGGTAAATTCCAGGAGTTGGTGATGGACAGCGAGGCCTGGCATGTTGCAGTCCATGGGGTCGCAAAGAGTTGGAGACGACTGAGTGACTGAACTGGACCTTCTATTGGCATTGTGAGTATAAAAGGAGGTATTGAACGTGACACTTAAGAATGGTGCTGGGCTCTTAGGAAGGGAGAGCTATGACTTCCACGTTCTCTTTCTCCACTTCTCTTGATATGGGTGCTTATGTTCAAATTGCTGTAGAATTGTACTCATTTCACATGCTAGCAAAATTATGCTCAAAATCCTTCAAGTTAGGCTTTAGTAGTATGTGAACCAAGAAATTCCAAATGTACAAGCTGGATTTAGAAAAGGCAGAGGAACCAGAGTTTGAATTGCCAATATCCATTGGATCAGAGAAAAAGCAAGAGAATTAAAAAAAAATCTGTTTCTGCTTCATTGACTATGCTAAAGCCTTAGACTCTGTGGATCACAACAAACTGTGGAAAATTCTTAAAAAGTTGGGAATACCAGACCATCTAATCTACCGCCTTGGAAACCTGTATGCAGAACAAGAAGCAACAGTTAGAACTAACATGGAACAACAGACTAGTTCAAAATTGGGAAAGGAGTGTGTCAAGACTTTTAATTGTCTCCTTGTTTATTTAGCTTATATGCAGAATACATCATGCAAAATGCCAGGCTGGATGACTTACAAGCTGGAATAAAGATTGCCAGGACAAATATTAACAACCTCAGATATGCAGATGATACCACTTTAATGGCAGAAAGTGAAGAGGAACTAAAGAGCCTCTTGAAGGTGAAAGAGCAGAGTGAAAAATCTGGCTTAAAACTCAACTTTTAAAAAACTAAAATCATGGCATCCAGTTCCATCTCTTCATGGCAAATAGTTGGGGAAACAGTGGGAACAGTGACAGACTTTATTTTCTTGGGCTCCAAAATCACTTCAGATGGTGACTGTAGCCATGAAATTAAAAGATGCTTACTCCTTGGAAGGAAACCTATGACCAACCTAGACAGCATATTAAAAAGCAGAGACATCACTTTGCCAACAAATGTTCGTTTAGTCGAAACTATGGTTTTTTCAATAATCATGTGTGGATGTGAGAGTAAAGAAGGCTGAGCACTAAAGAACTGATGCTTTTGAACTGTGGTGTTGGAGAAGACTCTTGAGAGTTCCTTGGACAGCAAGGCTATCACCAGTCAATCTTAAAGGACATCCACCCTGAATATTCATTGTAAGGACTGATGCTGAAGCTGAAGCTCCAATTCTTTAGTCACCTAATGCAAAGAGCCAACTCATTGGAAAAGACTCTGATGCTGGGAAAGATTGAGGGCAGCAGGAGAAGGGGGCGACAGAGGATGAGATAGTTGAATGGCCTCATTGATTCAGTGGACATGAGTTTGAGCAAACTCAGGGAGATAGTGAAAGACAGGGAAGCCTGGTGTGTTGCATTTCATGGGGTCACAAGGAGTTGGACATGAGAGCGACTGAACAACAGAAATCTTCACTTGAGATACCTTGCTCAGTATAGCTTTCTTTTGCCAGTACTTCAATGTGACCTATTCATCTCCTAACACAATTTTTTTTTCTCATCAGCAATCTTAATTGTCACATGAAATGCAGTTGGATAAATTATAACTGAGACCAGTTTACTAGGTGACTTTTCTCTGTGGTATTTGCATTTTAAATAAAACACTTGAGGAAGCAATCTTTTGTTTCGCACATCTGCCTGATGGCAAGAAATATCAAGACTGTCCAGCCTCCTAATCCCATCCTTGGACATTCAGGTTTAGATGGTCCAGAGAGGGCTCTGAGAACCTGTATTTTAAATAAACACCTCAGGAACTATTATTTTGGGGCAAGGTAAAAAAAAAAAACTAAGCTAAATAATGCAATTTCTGATGATGATATGCTATCCTCTATAATTGGTGTCTTTTTTTCTTCTTTCTTGTGGGAAAGTTTATTCTAATGGCCCTGAAATCACAAACATGGACAAATGTGTTATTCATCCACACAGATAAACTGAGATCTTAATTTTGAAATTAAACTGTGAAATTTCAAAAATTTTAAGTTACTCTGACATAAAGTCTGCAAGAGAAGGATCTGGCTTGTGATCATTGCTAATAAAAGTACTCTTTAGATGTGTGTGCATGTTTAGTCGCTTCAGTCATGTCCAACTTTTTGCGACCATATGGACTGTAGCCCGTAAGCCTCCTCTGTCCATGCAAGAATTCTTCAGGCAAGAATACTGGAGTGGGTTGCCATGCCCTCCTCCAGGGGATCTTCCCCACCCAGGGATCTAAACCATGTCTCTTGTGTCTCCCACATTGGCAGGCAGGTTCTTTACCACTAGTGCCACCTGGGAAGCCCCAGTTTTTAGATGAGTGGCATTCAAAGTGAGGAGGTACAGTAGCACTTGCTTCATCTGGAAACTTGTTAGACATGTAGCTTCCTCAGGCTTCACCTTGGACCTCTGAAGTCAGAATCTGCATTTTAAAGTATCCTTGGGTGATTCACATGTAAAGTTTGAGGAGCATAGCCTTGGAGCATGCAAAAACCTTGCTGACACATTTAATTTACTCAATATAATGTGATTAACAGTGATATTAAAAAATGCTTCCTCCTGTATTTTTCTTGTTCTCTTTTTAAGTAAGCTAATTTGGTGTCTGACAATATCAATTTATTTATCTTTAATTCAGTTTTATATTGGAGTATAGTTGATTAACAATTGTGTGTTTGTTTCAGGTACAACAAAGTCATTGTTATTCATATATCCATTCTTGTTTTTTTTCCCATATAGGTTATTACAGAATATAGAGTAGGGTTGCCTTGTGCTATATGTCGACTTAAGAAATAGTCAAAACCTGAAAGTATAGAGATTTGCTTTATTTGGTAGGAATTCTTAGGACTTCAGGCCTGGGAGGCAGCATCTCAAGAAGCCATTGAGAAACTGCTCCAAGGATGTAGGGAAAAGAGTTGTGTTATATAAAAGTTTGCAGCAAGGGGCAGGTAATCTGAATATCAAAAGATTATTATTAAATAAGGAAAATCAGATATCTCAAATTAAGGAATTTAGCAGTGTTGAAGGTCAGGAAAGGCGGCAGTGAGGAGACACCCCTCATCCAAGGTAAGGAGCAGTGGCTGCGCTTTGCTGGAGCAGGTGTGAAGAGATACCCCACTCCCAAGGTAAGAGAAAACCAAGTAAGATGGTAGGTGTAGCAAGAGAGCATCAGAGGGCAGACACGCTGAACCATACTCATAGAAAACTAGTCAAGCTAATCACACTAGCCTTGTCTAACTCAATGAAACTAAGCCATGCCTGTGGGGTAACCCAAGACGGGGGTGGGGGGCGTCATGGTGGAGAGGTCTGACAGAATGTGGTCCACTGGAGAAGGGAATGGCAAACCACTTCAGTATTCTTGCCTTGAGAAGCCCATGAACAGTATGAAAAGGCAAAATGATAGGATACTGAAAGAGGAACACCCCAGGTCAGTAGGTGCCCAATATGCTACTGGAGATCAGTGGAGAAATAACTCCAGAAAGAATGGAGGGATGGAGTCAAAGCAAAAACAATACCCAGCTGTGGATATGATCGGTGATAGAAGCAAGGTCCAATATTGCAAACAGCAATATTGCATAGTAACCTGGAATGTCAGGTCCATGAATCAAGGCAAATTGGAAGTGGTCAAACAAGAGATGGCAAGGGTGAACGTTGACATTCTAGGAATCAGCGAACTAAAATGGACTGGAATGGGTGAATTTAACTCAGATGACCATTATATCTACTACTGCGGCAGGAATCCCTCAGAAGAAATGGAGTAGCCATCATGGTCAACAAAAGAGTCCAAAATGCAGTACTTGGATGCAATCTCAAAAATGACAGAATGATCTCTGTTTGTTTCCAAGGCAAACCATTCAATATCACGGTAATCCAAGTCTATGCCCCAACCAGTAATGCTGAAGAAGCTGAAGTTGAACGGTTCTATGAAGACCTACAAGACCTTTTAGAACTAACACTGTAAAAAGATGTCCTTTACATTATAGGGGACTGGAATGCAAAAGTAGGAAGTCAAGAAACACCTGAAGTAACAGGCAAATTTGGCCTTGGAATGGGGAATGAAGCAGGGCAAAGACTAATAGAGTTTTGCCAAGAAAATGCACTGGTCATAGCAAACACCCTCTTCCAACAACACAAGAGAAGACTCAACACTTGGACATCACCAGATGGTCAAACCGAAATCAGATTGATTATATTCTTTGCAGCCAAAGATGGAGAAGCTCTCTACAGTCAACAAAAACAAGACCAGGAGCTGACTGTGGCTCAGATCATGAACTCCCTATTACCAAATTCAGACTTAAATTGAAGAAAGTAGGGAAAACCACTAGACCATTCAGGTATGACCTAAATCAAATCCCTTATGATTATACAGTGGAAATGAGATATAGATTTAAGGGCCTAGATCTGATAGATAGAGTGCCTGATGACCTATGGATGGAGGTTCGTGACATTGTACAGGAGACAGGGATCAAGACAATCCCCATGAAAAAGAAATGCAAAAAAGCAAAATGGCTGTCTGGGGAGGCCTTACAAATAGCTGTGAAAAGAAGAGAGGCGAAAAGCAAAGGAGAAAAGGAAAGATATAAGCATCTGAATGCAGAGTTCCAGAGAATAGCAAGAAGAGATAAGAAAGCCTTCTTCAGCTATCAGTGCAAAGAAGTAAAGGAAAAGAACAGAATGGGAAAGACTAGAGATCTCTCCAAGAAAATTAGAGATATCAAGGGAACATTTCATGCAAAGATGGGCTCGATAAAGGACAGAAATGGTCTGGACTTAGCAGAAGCAGAAGATATTAAGAAGAGGTGGCAAGAATACACAGAAGAACTGTACAAAAAAGATCTTCATGACCCAGATAATCTTAATGGTGTGATCACTCACCTAGAGCCAGACACACTGGAATGTGAAGTCAAGTGGGCCTTAGAAAACATCACTACGAACAAAGCTAGTGGAGGTGATGGAATTCCAGCTGAGCTGTTTCAAATCCTGAAAGATGATGCTGTGAAAGTGCTGCACTCAATATACCAGCAAATTTGGAAAACTCATCAGTGGCCACAGGACTGGAAAATGTCCGTTTTCATTTCAATCCCAAAGAAAGGCAATGCCAAAGAATGCTTAAACTACCGCACAATTGCACTCATCTCACATGCTAGTAAAGTAATGCTCTAAATTCTCCAAGCCAGGCTTCAGCAATATGTGAACCGTGAGCTTCCTGATGTTCAAGCTGGTTTTAGAAAAGGCAGAGGAACCAGAGATCAAATTGCCAACATCCACTGGATCATGGGAAAAACTAGAGAGTTCCAGAAAAACATCTACTTTTGCTTTATTGACTATGCCAAAGCCTTTGACTGTGTGGATCACAATCAACTGTGGAAAATTCTGAAAGAGATGGGAATACCAGACCACCTGACCTGCCTCTTGAAAAATCTGTATGCAGGTTAGGAAGCAGCAGTTAGAACTGGACATGGAACAACAGACTGGTTCCAAATAGGAAAAGGAGTGTGTCAAAGCTGTATATTGTCACCCTGCTTATTTAACTTCTATGCAGAGTACATCATGAGAAACGCTGGACTGGAAGAAACACAAGGTGGAATCAAGATTGCTGGGAGAAATATCAATAACCTCAGATATGCAGATGACACCACCCTTATGGCAGAAAGTGAAGAGGAACTAAAAAGCCTCTTGATGAAAGTGAAAGAGGAGAGTGCAAAAGTTGGCTTAAAGCTCAACATTCAGAAAACGAAGATCATGGCATTTGGTCCCATTACTTCATGGGAAATAGAAGGGGAAACAGTGGAAACAGTGTCAGACTTTATTTTATGGGGCTCCAAAATCACTGCAGATGGTGACTGCAACCATGAAATTAAAAGACGTTTACTCCTTGGAAGAAAAGTTACGAGCAACCTAGATAGCATATTGAAAAGCAGAGACATTACTTTGCCGACTAAGGTCCATCTAGTCAAGGCTATGGTTTTTCCTGTGGTCATGTATAGATGTGAGAGTTGGACTGTGAAGAAAGCTGAGCACCGAAGAATTGATGCTTTTGAACTGTGGTGTTGGAGAAGACTCTTGAGAGTCCCTTGGACTGCAAGGAGATCCAACCAGCCCATTCTGAAGGAGATCAGCCTTGGGATTTCTTTGGAAGGAATGATGCTAAAGCTGAAACTCCAGTACTTTGGCCACCTCATGGGAAGAGTTGACTCATTGGAAAAGACTCTGATGCTGGGAGGGATTAGGGGCAGAAGGAGAAGGGGACGACCGAAGATGAGATGGCTGGATGGCATCACTGATTGGATGGACGTGAATCTGAGTGAACTCTGGGAGTTCGTGATGGACAGGGAGGCCTGGCATGCTGCGATTCATGGGGTTGCAAAGAATCAGACATGACTGAGCGACTGAACTGAACTGAACTGATGTTTGGGGAAGATGCAAGGGTCTGGGTGCACTGAAATAATTTCTTTCATGTGGATCTCAGCCATCTGGGGCCAGCATCCTGCTTCTTGATTATTCACATCCTTAAGTTCTTGTTTATTGTAGAAAATGGTGTCGGCTGGCAGCTGCTGGATTGCAAGTATTGTTCTCCTTCTTGAGGGCCCTCTGGGCTTAAAAATTTACATTTGGAAGACTGAAATCATTGAAGGCGGTTACATCCTTGTTTATTGATATGGCAGGAGATATTTCATTTCACATGTACAGTAGACATTATCATTTTGGATGAAAAAATTCTATTACATACTTCTATCTGTAAAGAATCTGTCTTGTACTTTAAAAAATTTTCCATGTATGTGATACTTTAAACTGTGCACTTTAATAAAAAAAAAAAATGTAGATAATCACTATGAAAGCTTGCTTAGCAAAGTTCTAAGCATGGCTTCCAAATGTGGCAACGTAGGAAAAGCAGACCAGCATGATCTATTTTGATGTGTCTGGGGTTTCCTTGCAGACTGTCCTAGCCACCACTATAACTTTTTAATGAAAAGTTACAGAAGGAAAAATGAAATCTAATTCAGATAAGTGATGTTTATTTACTAGATAGTATGCATTTTTTCATGTTTAATAGGAAGAGCTGTTTACAGTTTAAAAAAAAATCAAGCTGACTTAGATACATGCGATAAAAATTCATACTGTCTTTAAGAAAGTGAAGAAAGTGAAAGAGGCTCAGTCATGTCCAACTCTTTGCGAACCCATGGACTGTACAGTCCATGGAATTCTCCAGGCCAGAGTACTGGAGTGGGTAGCCTTTCCTCTCTCCAGGGCATCTTCCCAACCCACTGGCATTGCAGGTGGATTCTTTATCAGCTGAGCCACAAGGGAAGTCCATTGTCTCTATGGCTTCTTAATTTTTACCTTTTATTCACCTACTTCCAGCCCCCAACCCTTTCTTGTAGGGTATGTCCTACATACAGTAATTCAGTTCAGTTCAGTTCAGTTCAGTTCAGTTCAGTTTAGTCGCTCAATCGTGTCCGACTCTTTGCAGCTCCATGAATCACAGCACACCAGGCCTCCCTGTCCATCACCATCTCCCGGAGTTCACTCAGACTCACGTCCATCGAGTCAGTGATGCCATCCAGCCATCTCATCCTTGGTCGTCCCCTTCTCCTCCTGCCCCCAATCCCTCCATATTTGTTGAAATTGAAATGCATTTTACTCACAGACTTTCCATTTAATCTCTTTGTCCCAGATCAGTCTTTTCAGTCTAAATACACATACTAGTGGTCCACACCATTTTTAAATGTGAAAGAGTGAGTCAACTCTCTGTGGACACTCATTAAACACTCACTAAAGATTATGCTGTTTTTACGGAGAACATTTCTTTGAGGAGAAACATGAACAGGATGACATGTTTACATGAATTTTTAGTCTATTTGTAGTTTGTTTGACATGCATTAGCCTCTAAATGACTCAAACGTTATTTCACTTAGGAAGAAGAAGCTACTGAGTCAGTGTCCAGAGAACATACCAGAAGGGTAATACGTTTCTTTGAGTCATCCACACATTCAATGGAACATATACTGGGAGAGAGGGTGTCTGCGTGTAATTTTAAGTATCAGGAATCTCACAGTTCAAATAAGGGCAACCACAAATCACTGATATTGCTGTCATACTTTCAAAAACCATGACTTCTCTTTCTACCCATATTCCTAAGTCAGATCTATATGAAGAATTGGCTTGTTTAAAATTAAGATTTTAGCTAATACAACCAACAACCTAGAAATAGAATTGTTATTGCTTTTTGGAGTCAAAATGGATTGGGTCTGTCTTTATCCTCAGAATGTTGTTAGCATGACTCTATTATAAAATTCAAGGTATGGTGAGGTGCAAAGCGTACAGTCAACACAAATCGGGATGGTACCTAGATGACATCATGTATATAAATATAGCTATTGTCTCATTTTATGATAGCCATAAAATTTTTCATGCTTTTTCACTTCCACATGTGTCTATATTTTTTTTAAAAACTCTACTTTTAGAAATTTAAATAGTTTTAAAATTATAAACATGAGGAGGAAGGATTTTCTTGAAAATGTTTTAATTTCATGGTATTATACTTTCAGAATACCTTACTTTTAAAAATCAAATTACCTATGTATTTCAACACAGAGGAGACCTAAGTTCATTACATGGTAAAATGCCAAGACCACTGTTTTTACAATGATCTTGGACATATAGTTTCTAAGTGAATAGGAAAGTATTGAAGAAAAACATTTTATATGAGAAATATGATAAAAATTGTTTTCATGTTTTTCTAGGTTGGAAGAAAATGTGATACATAGTTATACTATCATTAATTTTAACCCTAACTTTTCGTTTTTGTGTCTTTGCTGCATTGCTTGACATGCGGGATTTCACTTCCCCAATCAGGGATGGAACCCACACCTCTGCAGTGGAAATGCAGTCTTAACCACTGGACTTCCAGGGAAGTCCCTTAGCCTTAATTTTTTTTAATGAAAAAAGGCTGCACGTGGTGATGTAAGGTTGAGAATGCCTTATGAATTCACTGGATCTATTGTTTCTTCAAAGAAACCTATCTGTGCTGATAAGTAGCACTAGATATAGGGAACTCCTAGACACTCTTAGTGTGACTGTGCTGTGTGTGTGCTTAGTGGCTCAGTTGTGCCCAACTCTTTGCGGCCGCATAGACTGTAGCCCACCTGGCACCTCTGCCAATGGCGATTTTCCAGGCAGGAATACTGGAGTGGGTTGCTATGCCCTCCTTCAGGAAATCTTCCCAACCCAGGGGTCAAACTCAGGTCTCCTGCATTGCAGGCTGATTCTTTACCATCTGAGCCACCAGGGAAGTTCAAGAATACTGGAGTGGGTAGCCTATCCCTTCTCCAGGGGAATCTTCCTGACCCAGGAATTGAACCAGGGTCTCCTGCACTGCAGGCAGATTTTTTACCGGCTGAGCTACCAGAGAATCCTCAAAGTGTGACTAAGTTCAGTTCAGTTCAGTCACTCAGTCATGTCCGACTCTTTGTGACCCCATGAAAGACTAAAACAATAAATTTAAATTTCATTTTATGTTAGTTAAAATTAAGGTTTAAATCATCATGTGTGACTAGTGGCTCTAATCTTGGTAAGTGCAACTCTACAATAAAAAAAGAAGAGAACTTTTGTTCCCAGGAAACTCTCTGGCTTTTCTTGTGGCTGGAATTATGTTAGTAGACTGCTATATTCCAAACGTTGGAGTTGGGCTTGTGCATTTTTCTGGACTAAACAGCTAATTTAGATCTAATTTTAAGCACAGCTTGTGAAGATGAATGGTATCCCTATTCGTTCAAGTACTTTACTATGCATGTGAAATCACTTCAGTCGTGTCCTACTCTGTGCAACCTCAAGGACTGTAGCTCACCAGGCTCCTCTGTTCATGGGATTCTCCAGGCAAGAATACTAGAGTGGGTTGCCATGCCCTTCTCCAGGGGATCTTCCCGACCCAGGGATCAAATCTGCACCTCTTGCATCTCCTGCATTGGCAGACAGGTTCTTTACCACTAGTGCCTCCTGGGAGAAGGATGGCTAATGTTACTACAGGTACAGTTAGTTCACTTGCTCAGTCATGTCTGACTCTTTGCGACCTGGTGGACTGCAGCATGCCAGGCTTCCCTGTCCATCCCCAACTCCCGGAGCTTGCTCAAACTCATGTCCATCGAGTCAGTGAAATTCTCTCATCTTTCAAGAAGTTAACCTAGAATTTTGCATGTGTGAGAAAACTTTAGTGTGAGCTTCTCAATCTTCCCGTTTCCATTCCACCCACCACTTCTCTCAAGTATAATAACATACACACCCCTATCCCACCCCAAGTTACTCATCTGGGTGAAGGAAGGGATGGCTGGGATTGCAACCTAATCCAAAACCTTTTAACCAGGTTGTAGAGAATGGAAGGCGATACAAATGTGATTTCCATTCAGGCTGACAACGACTGGGAGATAATAGCCATAAGCACACACTGCAAAGTTTACGAGCTTCAGTCTTCCAGTACAAGTCAGAGAAGGCATGGAGGCCTGAAGAACCAGCCAAGCTGTTGAATAAAATGTATCTACCAGTGCTGGAGAAAAGAAATATTCAGTGTTCTAATTTAGGTGAAAACACTTGAGGGTAAGGAGTTGGAGTTGATCAAACAAGGTGTGGAATAATCAGATTTTACTGATGCAATTGAGCTTTTGAAGAGCCATTTCAACATGTTAAGTGATAAATGTATCCAGAGGACGTATTGCTTGACTCAGATCAGAGGTATATGGGAAGAGAACTCTGGTCTACACTCTGAGTCAATTGCTAGGCCAGTGGTTTTTAACATGAGAAAATGTTTCTTGCCTCTCTCATTCGCTGGGAGAAGGCCTTGACTATTGTTGCTGGGGTGGGCCTAGCAAACAGCAACTGAGAGCCAGTGTAAAGCAGGAAAGTCTCCTACCTCCGTTCCCCAGTGTGGTCCCCAGGAGAGACATTCCCCAAACAAGTCTTCAAATATGAGCTTTTTAAGTACCCGTGGAAGCATGCGCAGTCGTTCAGTCATGTTCCACTCTTCGCGACTCCGTGGGCTTAGCCTGCTAGGCTTCTCTGTCCATGGAATTCTCCAGGCAAGAATACCGGAGCGGGTCGCCATTTTCTTCTTCGGGGGATCTTCCCCAACCAGGGATTGAACCCATGTCTCCTGCATGTCCTGCACTGGCAGGCTGGTTCTTTACCACTGAGCCACCTGGGAAGCCATTTTAAAGTACTCATAATAATCTACAATTTCAAGCCTTTAAAGGTCATTCTGGGAGAGAGGTTTAAGATGAGAGAGTTCTTTTTCCTTTTGAAAAAAGAAACCTCTAGTTTTCCAAACATTTCATAAACCTCTGGAACTCGTTGGAATGAGCCAGAAGTGGAAAAAGTAACTGGAACTTTTTGGGAAAAATTAGCGGTAGCAGTTGAAAAGAGCATTTATCAGTACTCCAGACAGCAACGAAGTCTGGACACTGCTGAACAGGCAGAGTGGGTTCAGTTGGGGCATTGCTCATTAGGTAGCCTGGTTGAGAAGTGCCAGGGCTGGTTTAGTTTCCTAGAATTACCACAGCTAAGTACCACAAGTGAGAGGGCATAAAACAATTGACTTTTATTCTTTCACAGTTCTTGAGGCTGGAAGTCTAAAATCAAGGTGTTGGTGGGGCCAAGTTCTTACTGAAGGCTCTAGGGGAGACTTTCTCTCATGCTTTCCTTTAGCTTGTAGACGCACATGCCAAGTACTACCTCTGTCCTCTCCTGGCGTTCTCTCTTCTATGTGGTGATGTCTGTCCTCTACAGTTAGATTGTAATCAGTCTAACTCAGAAGTGCTCTCACACACAGTGACATCATGTGGGTCTGGACACAGGCATCTGTATCCCCTTGAATACTGGAATTCCCTGATGGTTTTAATTATCCCTTATTCCTAGGACTGAAGGCCTATGGGTTTTCAAAGAATTCCACTGACATTGTAGAACTATCAACATATAAGGTGGCTTAAATCTATTAGCAGCTGTGTAGATTCCCTGGTGGCTCAAATATAAAGGATCTGCCTGCAATATGGGAGACCCGGGTTTAATCCCTGGGTCAGGAAGATCCCCTGGAGAATGGAATGGCTACCCACTCCAGTATTCTTGCCTGGAGAATTCCATGGACAGAGCGGCCTGGTGGGCTATACTCCATAAGGTCACAAAGAGTCAGACACGACTGAGCGACTAACACTCACTTTTACAGATCTGATAGACACAAAATACATTCAACTTTTTCTTTTGGAGAACCAATAAAATTCTACACAAGCCAAGATGGAATGTGAGCATGTCATTTCCTCCATCTTCAATACCCTTAAGCTGGAAAAGGGGATCAGTCCCATCTGAATGAGACTTCACATTTATATATGAGAAGTTGCTTCATCAGATGTCACTCTTAAAGGTAAAAACAGATATATGTTTTATCCAGTCTCCTCATCAGCTTTTCCTTGGCTCTCTTGCCCCTCTCCCATCATCAGCTTTGTTTTCAGTCCTTGTGAGAGCCCTTTGTTCAATCCACAATTGAATTCATGGACCATGTTTATCTGAAGCTTCTGAATATGATCATAATCCTAGGGGAAATCTTGAGATATTCAAGTGTTGTTTGGTTTAAATATTTATAGTGAGCCACATAGACAGCAGATTTGGATGAGGAATCACATGTTAAATTTTAAATATCAGGTGAATAACATTAAATAACTGGAAATGTTTGTTTCTTATGCATATAATCCCTGAATCAAATTTGAGTGTTAATATATTAACAGATTGCTGTGCAATGTTCTCAAAGTAGGCAGGAAATAAAGTAGCTATTTTTTTTTAAGATAAAAGCTATGTAAAATATATGCTATCATTTTTAGTTTCCTTCTAAGAACTTAGCAAAATCGAAATAGCATTAGCCGATTATTTTAAAATTTTAAAGCAATATTAACCTTTATTGCATGAGAACTTTATTAGAACCTGCATCATTAAATGCAAATTGTTTCAAAAAGACTCCAGCTTATTTTCCTGCCTGTTCTTTGAGCTAATCTGGGCCTATGTTCAGGTGTAAACATGATCCAGTTCCCAGGTCAGGAAGGGCATGACATGGCAGGTCTTCACTTTGGCAAGAACTGAGTTTAATTGTGTTGGTAACGGCTTGGACTAAGCCAGGCCTCCTTGGTTGGGGCCTTAGTTAATTCTGGTTCTCTTCCCAGGGAGTTTGCTTCTGTTCTCTGCACCTCCAGTGCTGGTTGTCAGGGCCCTGTTGTGAGTGTATCCACCTGCCAGGACCAAGACATCACCAACTTCCTTATTGCTCTGGCCAGTGCTTTGCTCCACTTCCATTCCTCATTGCCATGCAAACCACCTTGCTCATGTTGTTGTTGTTTAGTTGTTAAGTCATTGTCCGACTCTTTGTGGACTCTCATGGACTGTAGCCTGCCATGCTCCTCTGTCCATGAGATTATTCCAGAAAGAATACTGGAGTGGGTTGTCATTTTCTTCTCCAGGCTGGACAAGCTAGGAAGCCTTAAATTCCCATGAAATATAAAGAAATGCTGCATCATATGAGGCATAGAAGATAGAGAAACCTATAAACAGAAAAGTCTCCTATAATGCTATTGTTTTTACATTGTACAGACTAGAAGGCAGAGCTGTTGCCCTGCACAGTCCCTAGGGGCTTATCCTTATAACATGGTCCATATGAGTATTGTCCATATGAATTGTACCTTCTAGATTTGTGCAGTGAAAACCCGTGCAGTCATAGCTGCGCTCTAATATAAGAAATATGGAGATAGAAATGAATGTGACTTTCTGAAATATAAGAGAATTATCTCTATTTTGTCAGCATCTGACTCATAGTTCAGGTTATAGAATTGATTTATTCCTTCTTTCCTTCACCTGGCATCACTCTTTTCATCTAGTTGATTTTGTTTTCCTCTGAATCTCGGTTTTGTGGCTAATCCTAAAATATCTGTTGCCTGGGGATCACATTTTAAATAATAAAGACACAATAATCTGCTTTCCTTAGGGGGCCTCAAGCTCTCTTTTGGAACTATATCTAAAATCTGCGCCATTTATTGAAACAGCTGGTTATATAAGTGGGATGCCCTCTTCAGCAGTAAATGTGGATGCAGCCTCTACACATGTACACACCTGCAGAGGGGGCAAACGGTCCTGAAGCCAACATAGTAAACCTTCAGTTTCCACTTGCATTCTCTCTGCACAGTATCTGAAAACACTGAAGAAGGGCACTTATTCCAGGCAAATGCCCTGGTGTAATGAGGGCATAGCTCCTATAATGTTAACTCCCTTTAAGTTCCATTCTTGTCATGCCATCTTACGAATTTCTATCTCAGGATAACCTTCTCTCTCTCTTCTTTTTTGGTAGAGGGATCTGGTTTTTGTGGAAGCTAGCTAAAAAATGCAGTGTTGCATCTGCATAGTTTCACCTCCTTACTCAAAGACCTGGAATTCTTCTTATGTACCAGAAGAACAAAGTTTAAGTCATTTAGAGGGATTCAATAGACTGGCCAGCGAAAATGCAAGTTGTCAAAATAAGAAAACAGGACTGGAACTGTATCCACCAAGATTGGCATTCCAAGCTTTGCTGAGAATCAGTTGGATAAAAGTCAAGAGTAACCAAGAAGATGTGGCTCAAAACTTGAGTGGAAAATATTGTCTTGTGGGACATGTTACTTATAAAACCTTGTATCAAGCTTTGGAGCCTGACGTCCTGTGCTGCGCCTGCCAGATGGGTGCTCACCTCTTGCTGTTTTCCATCTTGCTGAACCAATGGCACTCAGCCCCACCCTCAGAGGCAGACCTGAGCTGCATCAGATTCAGACTATTGACTCAACTGTGTCCAGTTAGGAGAAGGTGATAGTATCCCACTCCAGTACTCTTGCCTGGAAAATCCCATGGACGGAAAAGCCTGGTAGGCTGCAGTCCATGGGGTCGCGAAGTTAGACACGACTGAGAGACCTCACTTTCACTTTTCACTTTAATGCATTGGAGAAGGAAATGGCAACCCACTCCAGTGTTCTTGCCTGGAGAATCCCAGGGGTGGTGGAGCCTGGTGGGCTGGCGTCTATGGGGTCACACAGAGTCGGACACGACTGAAGCGACTTAGCAGCGGCAGCAGTGTCCAGTTGAGGCTTGACCAGTGTCTAATGAGGCAACTTGGCTTGAAATCCTATTCAGCTGGAGGAGTGGCTAGCTAATTAAGGTCATAGAATAAGAAGCAAGCAATGAGTGTGAATGAGAGCTGAGCTCACGTGCAGACATAAGGACTGCTGGGCCCCTGGGGGTGGCGGGTTCCAACTGGACCACGGGTATCTTCAGTTGAGGTGAACTGGAGTAACCTCTGTCTGTCACACCAACCCAGCTTTCACATGTGACCTCGCCTATCAGCAGTCATGGATCTCAAATCTGATCACGGACTCTGGTTTCATCACCTTCAGTTAGGAAAGACCTCAGTACCTGCCTTGTGCAAAAGCCAAATAGGCCTGGCGTGCTGCGATTCATGGGGTCGCAAAGAGTCGGACACGACTGAGCGACTGAACTGAACTGAATGGCTAATCAGCCAAAGCCAATGGAAAGTGAAGAATGACTGTGGAAAAAGCCAAGAGTAGGTTGCATGAACCTTGGCTGTCAAGTGTCTTTCTCTCCACATGCTTCTTCCTTTTAGGAGAGTTCTGCCTTCCTCCAAATTGAAACAAGGCCCTAATGAAAACGGATGACAATCAGTTAAGGCAAAAATGAATGACTGACGTTGCTTGCAAACCACGACCTAGATTCTAGGCACACCAACACTTTTAAATC
The DNA here is from genome assembly GCF_001704415.2 of Capra hircus. Lineage (NCBI taxonomy): Eukaryota > Metazoa > Chordata > Mammalia > Artiodactyla > Bovidae > Capra > Capra hircus. Next base: position 1,719,382 of record NC_030816.1, on the reverse strand, counting down.
TTGAACAATTACGTAAACATGCTTATTTTAAAGTTGAACAGACAGGCTGACGGCAGAAAATCCTGAGACATTAAGCAAGGGAGCTCCTGAAATTTGTAAGTACATCCATTTGAAGACTATGAGGGTGTGCCTGCATGCAGGTTTGGCAGCTATGGCTCTGTGGCTAGAGAGTATTCAGACTAACCATGAATGGGAAGAGTTGATAATTTAGGGCAGAGCACAGTGCATTCAGTTCAGCACACAGCGAGTAAGATAGTAGGATATAATGCCAACTGTGCCCATATGCTCTATGGACCTAGTATACTAGTAAACTGGAAAAGTTATCTCCTCTGTTTGTATAAGCATGCCATTGATATTCCTCATCCCCAAATACATTCCAACTGTTTATTTTGCATGCTTCCTGGAAAACAAAATCTCAGACTGCCAGGAAGATTTTGCTACTTTATGACATGACTGCCAGCATTTCATTAGAACCATATTTAGTTGCATACTTTTGGAAGAATTTTATGTACAAAGAAAAGTACCCCGAATGAATTCTTTATATGTTGATGCACTTTAACAAATAACAATTAACTTGAAAGAGGATCAAAATTCTCTGAAGGTAACATTATTTCATGACTCAGTATTTACCTATACAGGAAACTAAAAATAGCTTATTGCAAAAAACAATAAGGTTGACTGAATGTTTGGTTTCTGTGCTGCCACATAGACATAATCTAAAAGTTTTAGCAGGAAAACTCTCAAAGGCAGCGTGAAATCAGAGTCTTCATGCTGTTAACAGGGGCCAGACACTGGTGGTAAGAAGCTTGGTATTAGCAAGATCATTGTGTATACATCAAGTTTATTGTTTAACAGTATCAACAGTTTGTATTTTTAAGTTGGTTTTGTGACTATTTTTCAGTCCCTGAAAGTGTTAGTCTGTTCCATTGTGTCCAGCTTTGTGACTTCACGGACTGTAGCCTGCGAGAATCCTCTGTTAGCGAATTCTCCAGTCAAGAAACTGGAGTGTGTTGCCATTTCTTCCTCCAGGGGATCTTCCCAACCAGGGATCAAACCCAGGTCTCCTGCATTGCAGGCAGATTGTGTACCATCTGAGCCACCAAGGAAGCTCCTCGTTAGTCCGTGGGAACCCCCTAAATGGAGTGTTACAGAACCAAAAATCAGGGAACTTTTATTTAGGATCAGTTGGTGGAAGAATTTCATCAAACCATTTGGCTTGAAAATAGCATACAGTCTCAGTAATAGGTTGATGAGGAATGTTATCACAGCACATGCAGGAGCCAAGTCCTGAGTGTCGCTCATTGGAGCAATGTCAACATGCCATAAAGAAAAAAATAATTGTTGGAGCTTAGTTAAACCATATTTAACTATTAGAACATTCAAGGATCCCTAATCTTGACTAATTGCCAGAACGATTAACAGAGAAGAGGAGAGTGAAAAAGTTGGCTTAAAGCTCAACATTCAGAAAATGAAGATCATGGCATCCAGTCCCATCACTTCATGGGAAATAGATGGGGAAACAGTGTCAGACTTTATTTTTTGGGTCTCCAAAATCACTGCAGATGGTGACTGCTGCCATGAAATTAAAAGATACTTACTCCTTGGAAGAAAAGTTATGACCAACCTAGGTAGCATATTCAAAAGCAGAGACATTACTTTGCCAACAAAGGTCCGTCTAGTCAAGGCTATGGTTTTTCCTGTGGTCATGTATGGATGTGAGAGTTGGACTGTGAAGAAGGCTGAGCGCCGAAGAATTCATGAGTTTGAACTGTGATGTTGGAGAAGACTCTTGAGAGTCCCTTGGACTGCAAGGAGATCCAACCAGTCCATTCTGAAGGAGATCAGCCCTGGGATTTCTTTGGAAGAACTGATGCTAAAGCTGAAGCTCCAGTACTTTGGCCACCTCATGCTTAGAGTTGACTCATTGGAAAAGACTCTGATGCTGGGAGGGATTGGGGGCAGGAGGAGAATGGGACGACCGAGGATGAGATGGCTGGATGGCATCATGGACTCGATGGACGTGAGTCTGAGTGAACTCTGGGAGTTGGTGAGAGACAGGGAGGCCTGGCGTGCTGTGATTCATGGGGTCGCAAAGAGTCGGACACGACTGAGCGACTGAACTGAAGCTTATTTTTGTCAAGTTGCCATAGTCAGTAAAAAAAAAATACTGATGAACTTGATCACCTGCTGACGAGATTTACAAAGATTTAATTGAATTCAGCATCTTCAGCGTACACAGAGTTTTAGAAGTTCTTTAATGAGTATGTAATTTATGAAAATGAAACATGCTTCATGCAACTTTATTTAGAAGATAGACTTGTCCACAAATCCCTTTCCAAGGGCAAGCTATGTAAATATTGCTTTGTGCCAGCTTAAACTTTTAAATAGTTCAAAATTGTGACATTTAAATGAATGATATTTACAACTACTGAGGATATGGATATAACAAAATGAAAACCAGGTTCTTTTTAAATAACTTTAGATATTTTTCTAAGAGACACATAGATCGTAAAACTCATCAAGTCATTAGCATGTGCATGAATAACCACTGTCAATTGGGGACGTTTATAATTAATTTATGTTTTGGGATTCCTTTTTCAGAATTGAATCTAGCTCTGTCTTTCTGAAATCTTTCATGCCACATTTTGATGTGTGAAAAGCTAAACATAAACGCCCAGTGTTAGATTTCCCCCTGACAATCATTTGAGATAATCTGCACAGGCAACACTCCTGTATTCCGCATCTGTATGCGTGCTGTGCACCAGACACCCCACGATGATTGTGCATGGTTGACCTGTCCTTGAATCTCTACCCTCCTTCTACCTGGAGGCCCTTGGATTTTCTTTTACAGTTTCCCTCCTTGTTCCTCCTCTTCTTTCTTCCCATTTCTCTCCTCCTAGTCTCACTTCTCCTCTCCATCTTCTTCTCATTTTCCTCCTCTCTCTCCTCCTTTTCCCTTCTCCTATGGTGGTGCCAGTGATAAAGAACCTGCCTCCCAATGTGGGAGACTTAAGAGATGCGGGTGCTATCCCTGGATCGAGAAGATCCCCTGGAGGAGGGCATGGCAACCCCCTCCAGTATTCTTCTCTGGAAAATTCCATAGACAGAGGAGCCTGGTGGGCTACAGTCCATAAGGTCACCAAAAGCTGGACATGAGTTAGTGACTGGGCATGCAAGCATAGATAAAGATATAGGTATATAGACATAAATTTCTTGGTAGCAGTACTTTGCATTGTTAAAAATTAGAAAGTAAAATGAATAAACATCATATTACCATTAACAATATATCACCATTTTAAACATTAATGTACATCCTTTCTGGTCTCCTATCTATATAGAACAAATATACATTTTTTTATATATACATATAGTTGTTACGTATATGTATACACATTGTATATACTTTGTGTATATACACACATAAAAAAGGGCTTCCAAGGTGGCACTAGTGGTAAAGATCCCTCTGGTCAACGCAGGAGACATAATAGACTCAGGTTCAACCCCTGGGTCAGAGAAGATCCCCTGGAGGAGGAAATTGCAACCCACTCCAGTTATCTTGCCTGGGAAATTCCATGGGCAGAAAAACCTGGTGGGCTACAGTCCATAATGTCTAAAAGAATTGGACACAACTGTAGAAACTTAGCATGCATGCATTATATACAAAGAAAAATACATGCGTATATATGAGCCTATGGCTTGTTGCTTTGTAACCTGTTTTTTTCAGTTAACCATCTCCATTTTGCTATTTTAGTACATTCTAATTTCACATGATATGCAAATTTTACTTAAATTTCTTCAGTTGACTCCAGAATGAGCTTGGTGGCTGATTTATCCAAAACAGTGTACAATTCATAGCCACAGCTTGCTTTTGGTAGTTATGCTCCTTTAAGTCTTCTATTTAGCACTATCCCCCCCTTTTTTTTATTGTGACACTAATTTGTTGAATAAACAGGGCCTCTTGGCTGCAGAATGGATCTCCTTCACTTGAATATATTGTTTAACAACCACAGTAGGAACAACTTTGTGGGCTATTTTGGGACAGGACCAAGTTTGTTCTCAACATTGACAACACATTAATTTTCTATTCACAGGTTGAGAGTGAACTATCCCTTGATAAATAACTTTTTCCTCCTAGCTAGAGCCTTTTGATGTACTTTTCTTATTTCTCAGAACCTGCCTAGATGTGAGCTTTTCTTCACGGAAGACCAACTGGATTTCAATGTGCAGATTCAGATTTTACAGCCCGAAGAATATTATTTTTTCACATCCACTTTTTTTCTCCCCAAACACCCATGATTTGTTTGCTCAATCTTCTGCCAACCTTTCACCTTTCCCCACATGACTTCTACTTCTTTCATTCTTGTGCTTTAAGATATTTCTTAAAATTAGGCTAATGACCTAGGCTTTCAATGGCCAAACTCTCCTTTGTTTATTATCTACTGATTAGTCTTAGTTTGAAAATGATTTCTATTTCCATAAATTGTTTTTGTTTTTATTATTACATTTGCTTCTCCTCTGGGGCTTCTGCAATGGCTCAGCAGTAAAGAATGCTCCTGCAATGCAGGAGACACAGGAGACTTGGGTTTTTATCCCTGGGTCATGAAGATAAACTGGAGGAGAAAATGTCAGCCCAATCCAGTATTCTTGCCTGGAGAATCCCATGGACAAAGGAACCTAGCGGGATATAGTCCATGGGATCGCAAAGAGTTGGACATGACTGAGCATGCATATTAGATTTAGATTAAGCTTTCATGATTAATTTTTATTCAGATGATCACTTGTCTCATCTAGCAGTTCCATCTTATAGTGTGTGTTCAAATTGCTGGTCTGACCCTTTTCTTTTAGGCTCTTGGAGCACCATGGAAAGGTAGTTATCCCTGCCAGCACATTGGAGCTTGAAATAGTGGTGGAACTGATGGGAAGCCAGCTGCAATGATTCATTAGCCTTTGGGCTACAGGCTGGATGTCAGCTTCCCCCTGGGGCTCCTTGAAGAAGTCTCTGTACTCTCTATCTGCCTATAGTGTCTTAGCCAATTGAGGGAAAGAAGGATTCTCATTGGCAGTCTTGAAAATTAGGAGACAAAACATATGGAGAAAAGACTCACAGTCCCAGAATTCTGTACATAGCCAACACTCATTTGTATATTGGGGTGAAAGGCATGAACTCAGGGACAGGCAAGAACTCAGGCTGACTGCCACCCACATCCTCCATATTAGAATATGCATGAGAAAATACTATAACTAGACAACAGATCAACCCAAGTGGGGACTTCAACCTGGAGGACAATGAAGAGACAATCATGATGGTGACTCAGTGTGGTATAGGACTTGCACACACAAGGTCCAAGTGGCACACTTGGCTTCATTTCTTGATTGTGTCACTCACTTTTTATGTGACATTAGGCATGTATTGAACATCCCTTTGCCTCAGTTTCTTCAACAGTAATATAAAGAATGGGAATAATGGTAGGGCTTGTCCCAGAGTGTGGCTGAAAGAATACTTGCATTAATAAATGGAAAATATTCAGAGGATAATCTGGCACATAGTATTTGCTCAGTAAATGTTACTTCATTATTATTCTATACAATAGTTAAAGAGAACACTGTTTAAGAATAGAAAATATATGTGCTGGATAAGCACTCTTGAAATAGAGGAGACATTCCATAAGCGAAGTTTTCATATGGTGAATATTAAAGAATCCTGGCAGACCTTTGGTGTGTGGAGGCAAGAAAGGAGAGATACAAATATCCCAGGAGATGGGGTGGGGGGCATCTCCCCATGTCAGATGGGGAGGGAAGGATGAGAGGGATGATCAAGTAATTTAAAGCTCTTTTCCTACTGAAGAGTTGGGAGAGCAGCATTAGAACATTGTAGTGGGGAAAACAAGAATGTGGGTAGTACCTTGTTTTTAAAGCAACTGTAGTGACATTTATGTCTGATTAGGAGAGCAGGGAAAGAGAAAAGAACTATCAAGGAAATGGAAAAATCCACCAGAACCTTTAAATTAACATGAGGGAAATAGGAACAAGCAGCAATTCAATCAAACTAACAAAACCAAGGGGAAGAAAAATAGGGAAACAACAGTGTAAATGAGCAGAAAAGCAATGAAGTAGAAGGGATGAAATCAACAACATAAGACATTGTGCCAAATGTAAATGGACTGAATTCATCCACTAATAGAAACGGCTACTTTGGGCTAAAGAACAAATTCCAGATATGAGTTTACAATGCAGTGCGTATTAAGAGTAAAAACTAACTGCCCCTCTCTCTCTTCCTCCTTGTCTCCCTCTCTCCTTTCAACTCTCCCTTCCCCTCTTTCTCCCTTCTTTCCTTCCATCCCGCCTTTCTTCCTTCTTTCCTTCCTCCCAGTAAAGGTGTAAGGCAGCATGAGGGAGTGCAAGCCAAAAGAAAACTAGAATGACAATATTAACATCACACAAAATGAAATTTAAGGTTAAAAACACTTGAATAAACAAGCATATTGTGCAATGATATAAATCTAAGTTGCAGATTCGTCATAAAATGACATACAGCAAATAACACACTGAAAAGATATACAAAGCAAAAACTGTTGGAAATGCAAAGAAAACCTAATAGAACAATAAGAGTGAAAGATTTTTTAAAATATTTATCTCAGAAATAGATCAAACTATTAGGCAGAAAAATAATAATTTCTTTAGAAAATGATGGATTTGATGTTTGAATCTTCAATTCAGTTCAGTTCAGTTAATTTCAGTTGCTCAGTTGTGTCTGACTCTTTGCAACCCCATGGACTGCAGCACACCAGGCCTCCTTATCCATTACCAACTCCCAGAGTTTACCCAAACTCATGTCCATTGAGTCGGTGATGCCATCCAACCATCTCATTCTCTGTCATCCCCTTCTCCTCCTGCCTTCAATCTTTCCCATCATCAGGGTCTTTTTTAATGAATCAGTTCTTCGCATCAGGTGGCCAAAGTATTGGAGTTTCAGCTTCAACATCAGTCCTTCCAGTGAACACCCAGAACTGATCTCCTTTAGGATGGATTGGTTGGATCTCCTTGCAGTCCAAGGGACTCTCAAGAGTCTTCTCCAACACCACAGTTCAAAAACATCAATTATTCTGTGCTCAGCTTTCTTTATGGTCCAACTCTCATATACATACATGACTACTGGAAAAATGATAGCCTTGACTAGATGGACCTTTGTTGGCAAAGTAATGTCTCTGCTTTTTAATATGCTGTCTAGGTTGGTCATAACTTTCCTTCCAAGGAGTAAGTGTCTTTTAATTTCATGGCTGCGGTCACCATCTGCAGTGATTTTTGAGCCCCCCAAAATAAAGTCTGCCACTGTTTCCACTGTTTCCCCATCTATTTCCCATGAAGTGATGGGACTGGATGCCACGATCTTAGTGTTCACTTTCTGCCCTAAAGATGCCAACTTTTTCACTCTCCTCTTTCATTTTCATCCAGAGGCTCTTTAGTTTTCACTTTCTGCCCTAAGGATGGTGTCATCTGCATATCTGAGGTTACTGATATTTCTCCCGGCAATCTTGAGTCCAGCTTGTGCTTCATCCAGCCCAGCATTTCTCATGATGTACTCTGTATATAAGTTAAATAAGCAGAGTGACAATATACATCCTTGACGTACTCCTTTTCCTATTTGGAACCAGTTCTTCAAAAAGAGAATATATTTTTTTAAAAAATATCTAAGTACAAAGCAATTCATCATGTACTTGGCCACAAAGAAGTTCTTATTAAATTCAAAACAGGGGAGATTTTATAGGATATATGCAGTATTAAAATTAGAAATAAATGTAAAATGGAGACCTCATCAAAAGTTTAAAGTATTTAAAAATTAATAAATAGTGCTAGATAACACTTGAGCCAAAAAGGAAATGAAAAGAAGAATTGTTTTCTAGAAATCACTAAGGAAACTTTTCAAGTTCATTGAAATCTAGAAGCCAGTAGTTCTCTGGAAAAAAAAAATGTAACATTAGATATCACCATTATTATAAAGTAATGATGAAGCAAAATAATGAGCTACTTACCTTACTGAAATTAAAAATAAAAAGAAACTGGAAATATGGAATATGCTGATATAAAACCTAAACCTAATGAAATAGTTGCTGTTGTTCAGTGTCTAAGTCATATCTGACTCTTATGACCCCATGGGCTGCAGCACACTGGCTTATCTGTTCTTCATATCTCCTTGAATTTGCTCAAACTCATGCCCACTGAGTAGGTGAAGCCATCCAACCATCTCATCTTCTGTTGCCCCCTTCTCTTCCTGCCCCTGATCTTTCCGTTTGAGTCTTTTCCAATGAGTCGGTTCTTCGGGTTAGGTGGCCCAAGTATTGGAGCTTCAGCATCAGCATCAGTCCTTCCACTGAAAATTCATGGTTGATTTCCTTTAGGATTGCCTGGCTTGATTTTGCAGTCCAAGGGACTCTCAAGAGTCTTCTCCAGAACAGTTTGAAAGCATCAGTTCTTTGGCACTCAGTCTTCTTTATGGTCCAACTCTCACATCCATACATGACCACTGGTAAAACCATAGCTTTGACTAGACAGACTTTTGCTGGCAAAGTGATGTCTCTGCTTTTTAATACACTGTCTAGGTTTGTCATAGTTTTCCTTCCAAGTAGCAAATGTCTTTTAATTTTGTGGCACAGTGATTTTGGAGCCCAAGGAAATAAAGTCTGTCACTGTTTCCACTGTTTCCTCATCTATTTGCCATGAAGTGATGGGACTGGATGCCATGATCTTCATTTTTTGAATGTTGAGCTTTAAGCCAGCTTTTTCACTCTTCTCTTTCACCCCCATCAAGAGCCTCTTTAGTTCTTCTTCACTTTCTGCCATTAAAATGGTATCATCTGCATATCTGAGGTTGTTAATATTTCTTTTGGCAATCTTGATTCCATTCAGCCTGGCATTTTGCATGATGTACTCTGCATATACATTAAATAAACAGGGTGATGATATACAGCCTTGACCTACTCCTTACCCATTTTTGAACCAGTTTGTTGTTCCATGTCTGGTTCTAACTGTTGTTTCTTGACCAGTTATTGAAAGGATAAATGAATCCAAAAGCAGGTGTTTTTGAAACAAACAAACAAAAAAAAAACCAAAACTTTGTATTTCCATTAAACTTCACCTAAATATGTGACAAGATCAAATTTTAGCAAAAAAGCAAATGGTTCACTCAAAGTAAGATAATTCCAGGATGGCTTGAAAAAGATAATGCACTAAGACAAGGGCATGACATAGGAAAAATCAAGAAAGTAACCAGTATCTTCAGGTAGTAACAATAGAGTTGTTATCACTACTCACTCATGAAGGGACAATGAGAGGAAGCTATAACCAAAACATGGAAGGAGAGAGTTCTGCAGAGAAGCCACCTCCCATAGTTTTCAGTGCAGCCAAAGCCAGCTTGCAGTGACCCTGTAGGGAGAGAGGCAGAGAGTATATATCTGAGCCTCACTCTACTCTCTCCTTCCCATCTCTAGATGAAATTCCCCATTGGTGAACCCAAGTGAAAGACAACAGAGAGTCCTGGAATTCACTGGTCAGGTCCATCCAGGTCAACATCCTGGGCTACAAAGCCGGGTAAAGGAGAATTCATATGGAGGGGGAACTAGGGTGTCCAGTACATTACCAGTTCAGAGTGTGTGTTCTCAATCTCAAGCAATGTCACTTACATATCATATGCTGGGAAATTGTAGATTGCTGCTTAAAAATGAGACAATACAGTGCAGATGATAGCCAATAAAGTATTGATTTAAATCATAATATTGAGGGATTTCCTTTATAGGAGAAAAAAAAAATAATTGCACAATGATTTTGTTTCATCATCTAATTGAGAAAGTTGTTAGAGTACAATTATAATCTGTTATTGTCAAGAGTGTCACTTTCAGGCTTCCCTGGGGGCTCTGTCATAAAGAATCTACCTGCCAGGGCAGGAGATACGGGTTCGATCCCTGGGTCTGGAAGATCCCGCATGTCTCAAGGAGCTAAGCCCGTGCACCACGATTATTGAGCCTGTGCTCTAGAGCCCAGGAATCGCAACCACTGAAGCCCATGTCCCGTAGAACCTGTTCTCCACAGCAGGAAATGCCACCACAATAAGAAGCCTGTGCACCGCAAGAGTAGCCTCACTTGCCGCAAAGAGAGAGAAGTCCACACAGCAATGAAGACCCAGCATCGCTAAAAATAAATAAATAAAATAAGCAATTTTAAAAAAAGTGTAACTTGCTTAAATTTTTGATATAACATGGATATTTCAAGTAAACAATCTCAGCTTCCCCATGTGGTAAAGAGGGAAAGACAGCAGCTTTTATGGTGACTTTTTCTATGTTACTGGTCAGCTCACAGTGCTGGCTTTGGCTGCAACGTGGTTTCCTCGTCACACTGATGTGGCATTGAAGAAAGCCAAGTGTGAAGCACAAATCTGTATTCTAACCAATATTAATCAGCACTGTGGTTTGACATTTTAGGCTGCTATCAACGTTTCACAATGGGCTTCTTTACTCTTGCCAAAGACACTCAGTCATTCTCAACTGCTGCAGGTACTAGGTTATTGGATGGAACTGAATGAAAGGAAAAGAGAATTAAACATAAGTTTATCTCCCTTGATTTTATTCACATGTGCATCCTCCTTTTTGATTCCATCGTACCAAACAGGGCGATTAATTGACCAGGGCGCCATAGCTCTGTTTACAACTTTTATATGTCAGTAATAACACATGAAACATCAGCATTTGGAGGAGGCTGGGGTCTATTCTATTCCTTGGATTTCCTGACCTCCCTCATTTTTATAACTGGTAGCAACTTAATCTGTGATATCAAGTAATAAAATAATAAAAAATAAATGTTGAAGGAAATCTCAGGTATAACCTAGCAAAAACTCTAATTTTAAGGATGACGAAAATGAGATCCAGAAACTTATTAAATAGATAGTGGACACAGTCATTAGTAGTCAGAAGTGAGAAGTCAACACAAAATACTATTATAGAGTACTGTGAACAAACCAGAACTAGAAACCATTTCTCTGTATCCAATTAATAACTTCTTTCACTATTCCCTAATGATTGTTTAAAAAGTATAATTTATAGACAATTTTTATACTTATGTAAAAATATATCTAAGTAAACATTTAAATAAAAATCAAAGAGGTTTTAATAAGGTAGGAGTGTGCTCCTAAAAGTTATATGTATCCTACTGTAACACCCAAAGTAAACTATATTTATATGTCAGAAAGTGATGTTATAATTTTTATAACTTTAAATTAATGTACTTATTTAATGATATAATCTTCTAGTGTTTGAAAAATGGTAGATAATACAGTCTTTTCAAGACTAACATTATTATTGAAAGTGAGGAGTAAAACATTTCAAATATGCTTTCTTTTGGGAGAAAAGAGTTAAATATTTTGCTTTTAATAAAAGAATGGTTAGACTCATGGATTTCGAGAATTGGAAGGGCACATAGAGATTTCTAGTCTAACTCTCTACCCAAAATAGGAATCCCTTTTGCAGTGTCTCTGAGAAGCAGTCCTGTGGTCTCTGCTCACATATTTCCAGTAATAAGAAACACACTCTTTGTGAAGCAGCACTTTTTACCAAAATGTCATAAAATTCTTCCATAATGAGCATAAGTCAGCCACTTCACCCTTAAAATTTTAGCTCAATAGTATTCATTCTTCCCTCTAAAGCAACGGGAAAAAGCAACGGGAAAAAATAAATCTATTGATTTATTTTTGATAGTCATTGCACAAATATTTGGAGATTATTATTCTATCTATTCTAAGTGTTCTCTTTTGCTGCACCATCATTTCAAGTTTCTTTAGTTGTTCCAAATAAAGCATGGCTTTGAGATTCCTAAGCACTTTAGCAGTTCCACTGAATGGAGTGATTTGTCAATGTACACTTAGAAACTGATGTTCACAAAATGATTGTAGGTTTCCAACACCTTATTATATATTACAGATACAGTTTACCAGCTCAAATATCCTTGGTTTATTCTGTTCTTGGATTAGGGCATTAAGTTTCCAGTACAGTCTTGGCTTATGTTAAACTTGGGGGTAAATAAAATATCTCAGATCTTATCAACATGAACCTTGGCTAAATTATCTCCTGATCCAGTCTTGGGGAATTTTTGTCTATGAAACATAAATGCAGAGCTCTATATTGTCCCTTTCTTTCTTTTTTATTTATTTTATTATTTTAATATAACTTTATTTATTTTAATTGGAGGTTAATTGCTTTACAATATTGCATTGGTTTTGCCATACATCAACATGAATCTGCCTCAGGTATACACATGTTACCCATCCTGAACCCCCCTCCCTCCTCCCTCCCCGTACCATCCCTCTGGGTCCTCCCAGTGCACCAGCCCCAGGCATCCAGTATCATGCATTGAACCTGGACTGGTGATTCATTTCATATATGATATTATACATGTTTCAATGCCATTCTCCCAAATCATCCCACCCTCTCCCTCTCCCACAGAGTCCAAAAGACTGTTCTATACATCTCTGTCTCTTTTGCTGTCTCGTATACAGGGTTATCGTTACCATCTTTCTAAATTCCATATATATGCATTAATATACTGTATTGGTGTTTTCCTTTCTGGCTTACTTCACTCTGTATAATAGGCTCCAGTTTCATCCACCTCATTAGAACTGATTCAAATGTATTCTTTTTAAATGTCTCTTTCTAATTAATTTTTTCATGATTTGTTTCCAGTGTTCTAGCATTTTGAACCGACCTCAGTTCAGTTCAGTTCAGTCATTCAGTCGTGTCCGACTCTTTGCGCCCCCATGAATCGCAGCACACTAGGCCTCCCTGTCCATCACCAACTCCCGGAGTTCACTCAGACTCACGTCCATCGAGTCCGTGATGCCATCCAGCCATCTCATCCTCTGTCGTCCCCTTCTCCTCCTGCCCCCAATCCCTCCCAGCATCAGGGTCTTTTCCAATGAGTCAACTCTTCTCATGAGGTGGCCAAAGTACTGAAGCTTCAGCTTTAGCATCATTCCTTCCAAAGAAATCCCAGGGTTGATCTCCTTCAGAATGGACTGGTTCGATCTCCTTGCAGTCCAAGGGACTCTCAAGAGTCTTCTCCAACACCACAGTTCAAAAGCATCAATTCTTCAGCGTTCAGCCTTCTTCACAGTCTAACTCTCACATCCATACATGACCACAGGAAAAACCATAGCCTTGACTAGACGGACCTTAGTCGGCAAAGTAATGTCTCTGCTTTTGAATATGCTGTCTAGGTTGGTCATAACTTTTCTTCCAAGGAGTAAGTGTCTTTTAATTTCATGGCTGCAGTCACCATCTGCAGTGATTCTGGAGCCCCCCAAAATTAAGTCTGACACTGTTTCCACTGTTTCCCCATCTATTTCCCATGAAGTGATGGGACCGGATGCCACGATCTTTGTTTTCTGAATGTTGAGCTTTAAGCCAACTATTTCGCACTCTTCTTTCACTTTCATCAAGAGGCTTTTTAGTTCCTCTTCACTTTCTGCCATAAGGGTGGTGTCATCTGCATATCTGAGGTTATTGACATTTCTCCCAGCAATCTTGATTCCACCTTCTGTTTCTTCCAGTCCAGCGTTTCTCATGATGTACTCTGCATATAAGTTAAATAAGCAGGGTGACAATATACAGCCTTGACGTACTCCTTTTCCAATTTGGAACCAGTCTGTTGTTCCATGTTCAGTTCTAACTGTTGCTTCCTGACCCGCATACAGATTTCTCAAGAGGCAGGTTAGGTGGTTTAATATTCCCATCTCTTTCAGAATTTTCCACAGTTGATTGTGATCCACACAGTCAAAGGCTTTTGACATAGTCAATAAAGCAGAAATAGATGTTTTTCTGGAACTCTCTTGCTTTTTCCATGATCCAGCAGATGTTGGCGATTTGATCTCTGAGCTGACCTAGACAGTGACAAAGTTTGGTGGGTGTCTGGGGCTTATCCCATCTAAGGATAGGCCCTTGTATGGTATCTAGTGAAAACTTTAGCTCCTTGCAAGTGGGCTTGAAGGGGAGAACATTCTAGTCTTTAAGGGACTACACTGATAGGGATAAGGAGGTATTAAAAGGTGAATAATACAAGGGAAAATGTGAAAAGCTTCCTAGGACAAAGTCTGTGTGTGCTCAGTTGCTCAGTCATGTCCGACTCTTTGTGACCCCATGGACTGTAGCCTACCAAGCTCCTCCGTCCATGGAGTTTTCCAGGCAAGAATATTGGAGTGGGTTGCCATTTCTTACCCCAGGGGATCTTCCTGACCCAGTCTTGAGTGTTCATTGGAAGGACTGATGCTGAGGCTGAAACTCCAATACTTTGGCCACCTCATGTGAAGAGTTAACTCATTGGAAAAGACTTTGATGCTGCGAGGGATTGGGGGCAGGAGGAGAAGGGGACGACAGAAGATGAGATGGCTGCATGCCATCACCGACTTGATAGACATGAGTCTTAGTGAACTCCGGAAGATGGTGATGGACAGGGAGGCCTGGCACGCTGCGATTCATGGGGTCGCAAAGAGTCGGACACGACTGAGTGACTGAACTGAACTGAATAAACTACATATTCCATTAAATTTGTTGTTAAATAACCAATAGCACACATTAATTGTTGGGAGCATCTGTAGCATGTTCCATGCTCATTTTTATTCATGTTCTAAAAATTACCTTATACATGGTCTGTATGAAGAATTATTTTTTTATCCCTTTTTGCCTTTATGTTCTTAGGAAGACCTCAGAGATACTTTTTTGCAAAATCCTTGAATATTATTAATTCATTAAGTACATATTTGCCTAGCTGAGAATATGGTTTGGGTAGAATCATGCATACTGAGTTACAGCAATAAATAAAATAGATAAAAGTTCCTGCTTTCATAAAACATACATTCAAGTGTATTGTCTATATGTGTGTCCATGCGTGTGAATGCAAGTGTGTGCCTGTGTGTTGGGAGTGAAGGTGAAGAAACAATGCAAAATTTTAAAAACTCATATCATGTTTCTAAGGCATTGAGATGAAGAAAAGTAGAGTAGGGTAAGGAATAGGATGGGGAGGTCCCATGCGCTGTTGTAAGTTAGTGTAGAAGAGAGCTTGCTGGAAGAGATGAGATTTGGGCAGAACTGAATGATATGAAAGAATGAACCATAAATGTCCCTGGAAAAGAACATTTTAGGCAGAGCAAAGAGCATTGCTATGGGCTGAATTGTATCTTTTCCATATTCCAGTGTTGAGGTCCTAACTTCCAACTCCTTGGGATGTGACTATATTTGTAGATACAATCTTTAAAGAAGCAAGTAAGGTAAAACAAGGTCCTATGGGCAGTCTCTAATTCAGTATGATTGTTGTCTTTATGAAAAGTGGGAAATGGACACACACAGAGATGGCCATGAAGTATATGGGAAGGGTAGTGTCTGTGAGCCAATGAGAGGGGCCTCAGGACAAACCAAACCTCGATCCTGTCCTTCCAGCCTCCAGAACTGTGAGGAATCGATATCTATTGTTTAAGCCACCAAGACTTTGGTATTTTATTCTGGCAGCCCAAGCCAACTAACACAAGTGTATCACCTGGCAAGAGCTTGTATGTCTGATGAATGGCAGGTAGATCAGGTGAGAAAGGGAATAGTGAGGGTAGGACGTAGGACTGGAAAAGAAGACGAGGGCTGGGTCACGTGGGTTTCGTAAGTGTGCAGAGATTTTTGCACAGGGGATTTGACATGAGTGACCCACCACTAAACAAGGACAATCTGACTGCAGCATGAAAAGCTGATTTTGCAGGGCTGGAGCAAAAGCAGAGGACTGATTCCCAGGCACGTGCTGTAGCCCACATGGATGAGGACATGGCTTGGACCTGGCTGCTGGTGGTGGAGAAGGTGAGCAGTCAATAGATCTTGCTGGAAGTTCTGTGTCAAGAAAAGAAGAAAAATGTGAATCCTATGTTTTGCTCCTAAGAGGGCAAATGTTGATTCTATTTTCTGAGGTGGGAAAACTTGGAAGACTTATTCCATCCCTTGAATGTAGCATGCTGTGTTAATATAACTTAACTTTCTTTATTATCTTAAGTGCAACAAGAAATGTTTTCCCTTTACTTAAAATATTTTAGGGGTAATATTTGTAGGAAATGCAAAGAATATAAGAGCAAACGGCAATAATCTACGTTTGTAACCTCACTCCTCAGAGTTGAGTTCTGTTAACAGGTCAAGGTGCATCTTTCTGGATCTTTTTAAAAAGTATTTTGAATTAATCTGTATGTGTGCATGTGTGTGTCTCACTGTCTCTCCACACATTCACACACTTAACACTGGTTTCTATCATAATAAAAACATGACAAAATTCTCAAAAATTATAGAATTCAATGGAACATGCATTTATCGCTTCTTTTTTTTTTTTCTAATAACTTTAAGGGAGCTTGTTAGAATTATGTGTAGAAGGTCAGATAGTGGGTGGTAAAACCACCACTTTGAGGAAAAAAAAAGAGGGACATTCTCAAATGGCAGTATTTAATGTTATTCTGGGCTTAAGGTTCTGGATCTTTGTTTTCACTTGGATTTGGTTTTTATTAAGGTCAATTTTGTTCAGTGTATTTAAGTGCTATTTGTTCATAATTTTACAAATGGATCATTTTGGGGGCCTGGTGAAAAATTATAAATATCAATCAATTGTTAATTTATTACTTGACTATTATTATTAAACACTAGGTACTTTTACATAGTCATCTATTTTTTTTCTGACATTTTTATATGACTAAACCAAATGTGAACAAGGCAGTTCAAAAAACCAAATGTACTTGTTGAATTAACCAAGTCCCCAGATGGGAAAAACAGAAGGGAACAGATTCCATATAAAACATGCAAAGGAAAGGACAAAATAATGTTACATTCTTCATCTGAAATAGTTTAACAGGTTAAAGTTTGTAACCCGTGTGTGAGCTCAGTCTCTCAGTTGTATCTGACTCTTTGCGACCCCAGGGACAGCAGCATGCCAGGCCTCCCTGTCCATCACCAACTGCCGGAGCTTGCTCAAACTCACGTCCATTGAGTCAGTGATGCCCTCCAGCCATCTCATCCTCTGTCGTCCCCTTCTCCTCCCACCTTCAGTCTTTCCCAGCATCAGGGTCTTTTCCAGAGTCAGTTCTTTGTACCAGGGGGCCAAAGTATTGGAGTTTCAGATTCAGCATCAGTCCTTCCAAAGGATATTTAGGACTGATTTCCTTTAGGATTGACTGCTTGGATATCCCTGCAGTCAAGGGACTCTGAAGAGTCTTCTCCAACACCACAGTTCAAAAGCATTAATTCTTTGATGCTCAGTTTTCTTTATAGTCCAACTCTCCCATCCATACATGACTACTGGAAAAACCATAGCTTTGAGTAGACAGACCTTTGTTGGCAAAGTAACATCTCTGTTTTTAATTTTTTATTTATTTATTTTTTTCATCTCTGCTTTTTAATATGCTGTGTAGGTTGGTCATAGATTTTCTTCCACGGAGCAAGTGTCTTTTAATTTCATGGCCGCAGTCAGCATCTGCAGTGATTTTGGAGCCTAAAAAAATAAAATCTGTCACTGCTTCCATCCTTTCCCCATCTATTTGCCATGGAGTGATGGGACTGGATGCCATGATATTAGTTTTCTGAATGTTGAGTTTTAAGCCAACTTTTCACTCTCCTCTTTCACTTTCATCAAGAGGCTCTTTACTTCTTTCCTTTCTGCCATAAGGGTGGTGTCATCTGCATATTTGAGGTTATTGATATTTCTCTTGGCAATCTTGATTCCAGCTCGTGCTTCATCCAGCCCAGCATTTCGCATGATATACTCTGCATATAAGTTAAATAAGCAGAGTGACAATATACAACCTTGCTGTACTCTGTTCCCAATTTGGAGCCAGTCTGTTGTTCCATGTCCAGTTCTAACTGTTGCTTCCTGACCTGCATACAGATTTCTCAGGAGGCGGTTCAGGTGGTCTGGTATACCCACCTCTTAAAGAATTTTCCACAGTTTGTTGTGAAATACACAGTCAAAGGCTTTGATTTAGTCAATAAAGCAGAAATAGATGTTTTTCTGGAACTCTCTTGCTTTTTCCATGATCCAGCAAATGTTAGCAATTTGATCTCTGGTTCCTCTGCCTTTTCTAAAACCAGCTTGAACATCTGGAGGTTCACGGTTCATGTACTGTTGAATCCTAGCTTGGAGAATTTTGAGCATTACTTAACTAGCATGTGAGATGAGTGCAATTGTGCGGTAGTTTGAGCATTCTTTGGCATTGTCTTTCTTTGGGATTGGAATAAAAACTATCCAAGTCCTGTGGCCACTGCTGAGTTTTCCAAATTTGCTGGCATATTGTATGTAGCACTCACAGCATCATCTTTTAGAATTTGAAATAGCTCCACTGGAATTCCATCACCTCAACTAGCTTTGTTTGTAGTGATGCTTCCTAAGACCCACTTGACTTCGCGTTCCAGGATGTCTGGCTCTAGGTGAGTGATCATACCATTATGGTTACCTAAGTCATTAAGATCTTTTCTGTATAGTTCTTCTGTGTATTCTTGCTACCTCTTCTTAATATCTTCTGCTTCTGTTAGGTCCATACCATTTCTGTCCTTTATTGTGCCCATCTTTGCATGAAATATTCCCTTGGTATCTCTAATTTTCTTGAAGAGATCTCTAGTTTTTTCCACTGTATTGTTTTCCTCTATTTCTTTGCACTGACCGCTGAGGAAGTCTTTCTTGTCTCTCCTTGCTATTCTTTGTAACTCTGCATTCAAATGGGTATATCTTTCCTTTTCTCCTTTGACTTTCACTTCTCTTCTTTTTTCAACTTCAGATCTTTTTGTAAGGCCTCCTCAGACAACCATTTTGCCCTTTCGCATTTCTTTTTCTTGGGGATGATCTTGATCACTGCCTCCTGTACAATGTAATGAACCTCCATCCATAGTTCTTCAGGCACCCTGTCTATCAGATCTCATCCCTGAATCTACTTGTCACTTCTGGTGGCTCAGACAATAAAGTGTCTGTCTGCAATGCAGGAGACCTGGGTTCAATCCCTGGGTTGGGAAGAGCTCCTGGAGAAGGAAATGGCAACCTACTCCAGTATTCTTGCTTGGAAAATCCCATGAATGGAGGAGCCTGGTAGGCTTATAGTCCATGTAGTCTCAAAGAGTCAGACAGGACTGAGTGACTTCACTTCACTTCACTTCTACTGAATAATCATAAGGGATTTGATTTTGGTTATACCTGAATGGTCTAGTGGTTTTCCCTACTTTCTTCAATTAGTCTGAATTTGGCAATACTGTATAGAGTTTCTCCATCTTGATTCATAGACCTAACATTTCAGGGATTGCAATATTGCTCTTTACAGTGTTGGACTTTATTTCCATCACCAGTCACATCCACGTCTGGGTGTTGTTTTTGCTTTTGTTCCATCTCTTCATTCTGTCTGGAGTTATTTCTCCACTGATCTCCAGTAGCATACTGGGCACCTACCGACCTGGGGAGTTCATCTTTCAGTGTCCTATCTTTTTGCCTTTTCATAGTCTTCATGGGGTTCTCAAGGTAAGTGGTTTGCCATTCCCTTCTCCAGCAGACCATGTTTTGTCAGAACTCTCTACCGTGACCCATCCGTGTTGGGTGTCCCTACTCGGCATGGTTCATAGTTTCATTGAGTTAGACAAGGCTGTGGTCCAGGTGATCAGTTTGATTAGTTTTCTGTTATTGTGGCTTTCATTCTATCCGCCCTCTGATGGATAAGGGCAAGAGGCTTTTGGAAGCTTCTTGACTGGGTCTTGGCTGGTGGGCGGGGAGGGCATGCTCAGTAAATCTTTAATCCAATTTTCTGTTGGTGAGTGGGGCTGTGTTCCCTCCCTGTTGTTTGACTTGAGGGCAAACTATGGTGGAGGGAATGAAGATAAAGGTGACCTCCTTCAAAAGGCCCCATATATGTACTATTGCCCTCAGTGCCCAACCATGCAGCAGGCCACCACGGACCTATGTCTCCACCAGAGACTCCTGGACACCCATGGGCAGGTCTGGGCCAGCCTCTTGTGCTGGGTCCTGGTGCACACAAGGTTCTGTTGGTGCCCTCCAAGAGTCCATTTCCCGAGTCATGTGTATGTTCTGGTGGCTCTGTGGTGGGGTTAATGGCAATCTCCTCCAAGAGGGCTTCTGCCATACCCAGGTCTACTGCACCCAGAGCCCCCGTCCTTGCGGCAGGCCACTGCTGACTCATACCTCTGCGCAAGATACTCAGACACAGCTCTGTCTGTCTCCGAGGGGCCTCTGGGTTCTGGTGCACACAAGGTTTGTTTGAGCCCTCCAAGTGTCTCTGATGGGTGTGGGGTTTGATTCTAAACTTGATTGCATCTCTCCTGCCATCTTCCTGGGGCTTCTCCTTTGCCCTTGGATGGAGGGTATCTTTCTTCAGTGGGATCCAACATTCTCCTGTTGACAGTCGTCCAGCAGTGAGTTGCAGTTTTGGAGTTCTCACAGGAGACGAGTGCAGGTCCTTCTGCTCTGCCATCTGCAATGCAACGTGTGTAGTCACTATGTGGATAAGCACCACAGAAAAGCACTGTAACATGTTCTGTGTAATGCTGGAACAGAGGTTCTCCAACCTCTGATTCTCCATAGTGCACTCTGTCCTGTTCTTCTCGATTCCCAAGAACAAATGAGCTACAATGCTTTCAAAGGGAATGAGCAGATTCAGAGGACCAAATACAGCTCTATGTATCCATGGGAAGGAAAGATAGATGATATAACTTGTATGGGGTCTTTGGGAAGAGAAGTGATGTATCATCTATGCCAGTTTAACTGTGATAGCTTTTAATGATGACATCTAACAGTCCTTACATCCTTATAATGATGAATGTTATCATTCCATTGTGTAAACAAGCAGACAGACCCACAGACATGAAGTGATCTACCCTAGTTCTTACGTTGAGTAAATTGCAGAACAGGGAGGAATACCACCCATTGGATATCAAAGACCAGCTTCCTTCCTCCATGATCCTGTACCTGCTGCTCTGCGTCGGAACACCCAACTGGGGTCCACAGAGCATTCATCAGTGATGAGTTTCACATGTATGTCACCTTTAGCTCTTTTATATTAAAATATTTTAAAATTGTATTTCCTATTTCCATAACTGGCCTATAATACTGTCTTAATCATTTTAATGTTTCCATCCTCTAGCCCAGCTCTTTAGAGAGTAGATGTGAAATAGGCCTTATTTGATAGTCTGGAAGGCTACAGTCCATGGGGTCATGAAGAGCTGGACACAGCTGAGCAACTTCCGCTTCCAGTGAAGGTTATTCTTTCGGCATCCCCGAGAGAGAGAGATTGTTTAAAATAATAAAAGATTATTTTTATTAGAAACTACATCTTATATACACACATCATACACCTTAGTTTAACACACACAATGAAAGTAAAACAGAAACATGAAAAACTTCTACTCAGAAATGTAAAGGTGAAATCAATAGTTCTCAAGTTGTATATAGAGAGGTTATAAGCAGTTCCCGAGAGTTAAATAATTTCCCTTATTGGCTTATTTTTTTCTGTGTTGAAAGAGGCTGAAAATTTTGTTATTTTAAATTATTTCTCAGTAATGGTACAATTTATTATTCTTCCCCTAGCTCCGCCAATGATTTAATTTGAAAACAGTTACAAAATGTGATGGTTTATTGCTATACATATATTTTTCTGTCCAAATATTAAAACTGGCATATATAACAACACAAATTTTGAACTTTTCTTCGTTTCTTTATGTTTAGCTAAATAGAGCTTATCTAGGACACAACTGAAAACATTAATACAGGTTAAATGTAATAAAAGATAGCCAGATTCCTAATTTTGCAATGTCACATTCAGCAATTGAATACTGCTTAGATTATATTGTTATTTGTTCGCTAGGTCATGTCTGACTCTTTGTGATCCCATGGACTCCAGCTTGCTGGGCTTCCCTGTCCTTCATTATCTCCTGGAGTTTGTTCAAATTCATGTCCATTGACTTAGATTATATATTACTTCTGGTAACATATAATCTAAGGTTTTATGGTACTTGTAAATAGTTCATATATCTACTATATGTTTCTCACAGATAATCTCCTCCTGGCTATAGGAAGCTTTCCTCTAAAGACAGTTTTGGTGTCAAGTAGGACTGATTTTTTTCTTGACTTCTTAAAACTGGAAAATTGAGGCTAATATTTTTAAGATAATTAATAAATTAATTTCTTTTGTAATTCCTAGTTTCAACTAATTTAAAAATTTCTTTATGAAGATCTTTTTATAGTTATTAATATTTTATTATATATAATAATTTATTTGTTAATATTGTTAATGATTACAGTCATTAACATTTATGTATTGAATGCTTAATATCCCTGAGAACTCTGCTTTAAAAGTTTTTCCACAAGACAAGGGTGCCCACTTTCACCGCTACTATTCAACATAGTTCTGGAAGTTTTGGCCACAGCAATCAGAGCAGAAAAAGAAATAAAAGGAATCCAAATTGGAACAGAAGTAAAACTTTCACTGTTTGCAGATGACATGATCCTCTACATAGAAAACCCTAAAGACTCCACCAGAAAATTACTAGAGCTAATCAATGAATATAGTAAAGTTGCAGGATATAAAATCAACACACAGAAATCCCTTGCATTCCTATACACTAATAACGAGAAACTAGAAAAAGAAATTAAGGAAACAATTCCATTCACCATTGCAACGAAAAGAATAAAATACTTAGGAATATATCTACCTAAAGAAACTAAAGACCTATATATAGAAAACTATAAAACACTGATGAAAAAAATCAAAGAGGACACTAATAGATGGAGAAATATACCATGTTCATGGATTGGAAGAATCAATACAGTGAAAATGAGTATACTACCCAAAGCAATTTACAAATTCAATGCAATCCCTATCAAGCTACCAGCCATATTTTTCACAGAACTAGAACAAATAATTTCAAGATTTGTATAGAAATACAAAAAACCTCGAATAGCCAAAGCAATCTTGAGAAAGAAGAATGGAACTGGAGGAATCAACTTGCCTGACTTCAGGCTCTACTACAAAGCCACAGTCATCAAGACAGTATGGTACTGGCACAAAGACAGACATATAGATCAATGGAACAAAATAGAAAGCCCAGATATAAATCCACACACATATGGTCACCTTATCTTTGACAAAGGAGGCAAGAATATACAATGGAGTAAAGACAATCTCTTTAACAAGTGGTGCTGGGAAAACTGGTCAACCACTTGTAAAAGAATGAAACTAGATCACTTTCTAACACCGCACACAAAAATAAACTCA
Source organism: Capra hircus (assembly GCF_001704415.2). Lineage (NCBI taxonomy): Eukaryota > Metazoa > Chordata > Mammalia > Artiodactyla > Bovidae > Capra > Capra hircus. Next base: position 1,696,074 of record NC_030816.1, on the reverse strand, counting down.
AAATGGATTAAAGTTCTAAATGTAAGACCAGAAACTATAAAACTCCTAGAGGAGAATATAGGCAAAACACTCTCCGACATAAATCACAGCAGGATCCTCTATGATCCACTTCCCAGAATACTGGAAATAAAAGCAAAAATAAACAAATGGGACCTAATTAAAATTAAAAGCTTCTGCACAACAAAGGAAAATATAAGCAAGGTGAAAAGACAGCCTTCTGAATGGGAGAAAATAATAGCAAATGAAGCAACTGACAAACAACTAATCTCCAAAATATACAAGCAACTTATGCAGCTCAATTCCAGAAAAATAAACAACCCAATCAAAAAATGGGCCAAAGAACTAAATAGACATTTCTCCAAAGAAGACATACGGATGGCTAACAAACACATGAAAAGATGCTCAACATCACTCATTATTAGAGAAATGCAAATCAAAACCACAATGAGGTACCACTTCACACCAGTCAGAATGGCTGCGATCCAAAAATCTGCAAGCAATAAATGCTGGAGAGGGTGTGGAGAAAAGAGAACCCTCCTACACTGTTGGTGGGAATGCAAACTAGTACAGCCACTTTGGAGAACAGTGTGGAGATTCCTTAAAAAAATTGCAAATAGAACTACCTTATGACCCAGCAATCCCACTTCTGGGCATACACACCGAGGAAACCAGAATTGAAAGAGACACATGTACCCCAATGTTCATCGCAGCACTGTTTATAATAGCCAGGACATGGAAACAACCTAGATGTCCATCAGCAGATGAATGGATAAGAAAGCGGTGGTACATATACACAATGGAGTATTACTCAGCCGTTAAAAAGAATTCATTTGAATCAGTTCTGATGAGATGGATGAAACTGGAGCCAATTATACAGAGTGAAGTAAGCCAGAAAGAAAAACACCAATACAGTATACTAACACATATATATGGAATTTAGAAAGATGGCAATGACGACCCTGTATGCAAGACAGCAAAAAAGACACAGATGTGTATAACGGACTTTTGGACTCAGAGGGAGAGGGAGAGGGTGGGATGATTTGGCAGAAAGGCATTGTAACATGTATACTATCATGTAAGAATTGAATCGCCAGTCTATGTCTGACACAGGATACAGCATGCTTGGGGCTGGTGCACGGTGATGACCTAGAGAGATGTTATGGGAGGGAGGTGGGAGGGGGGTTCATGTTTGGGAACGCATGTACACCCGTGGTGGATTCATGTCCATGTATGGCAAAACCAATACAGTATTGTAAAGTAAAATAAAGTAAAAATAAAAATTAAAAAAAATTAAAAAAAAAGTTTTTCCATAATTTGTTCAATCTTCATAAGAAATATATAAACTAGATTTTTTTCCCTTGAAGCTTTATTGAGATATACTTGATATACAGCACTGTAAAAGTTTAAGGTGTACAACATAATGATTTGATTTACATGCATCATGAATTGATTATCACAATAAGTTTAGTGAACATCCATAATCTCATATATATTAAAAATGAAAGAAAAATGTTTCCCTTGTGATGAGAGCTCAGGATTTACTTTCTTAACAACCTCAATATATAAGATAAAACAGTGTTAATTATATAAATTTTGTACATTACACCGCTAATATTTATTTACTGTATAACCAAGAGTTTGTACATTTTGACCACCATTTACCACCATTCAAAGACATTAAATTATTATTGACTATATTCCTCAAGCTGCGAAAGATTGAAAACAGGAGGAGAATGGGACAACAGAGGAAGAGAAGGGGACGACAGAGGATGAAATGTTTGGATGGCATCACCAACTCGATGGACATAAGTTTGAGCAAGCTCTGGGAGTTGGTGATGGATAGGGAAGCTTGGCATACTGAAGTCCATGCGGTCGCAAAGAGTTGGGACATGACTGAGAGACTGAACTGAACTGATATTCTCCATAATGTGCCTTTTATCCTTGTGTTTCATTTATTCTGTAACTGGAAGTTTGTATGTTTTAATTTCTTCATCTATTTCACTATTCCCCTCCAACTCTCTGCCTTTGGCCATCACCTTTTTTTCTTTGCATCTTTCTATGACTTTGCTTATGTTTTGTTATGGTTGCTCATTTGTTTTATAGATTCCACATATAAGTGAAATCATACAGTATTTGTCTTTTTTCTGCCTAACTTATTACACTTAACCTAGTGCCCTCAAGATCTATCCATGTGTCACAAATAACAAGATATTTTTTTAATGGCTGTGTAATAATCTGTTTTATATAATAATATTCTATTTTGTATACCATACCTCCTTTATCCATTCATCTATTGATGGTTACTTAGGTTGTTTCCATGCCTTTGCTATTGTAAATAATGCTTAATGAACATAGGGGTGCATGTATCTATCTATTTGAATTAGTGTTTTTGTTTTCTTTTGGAAAATTACCCAGAGGTGGACTTGCTGGATAATATGCTAGTTTTATTTTTAATTTTTTTGAAGAACCTGAATACTGTTTTCCATAGTGGTTGTGTCAGTTTACATTCCTACCACAGTGCATGAGGGTTCCTTTTTTCACTACATCCTTACCAACACTTGTGTTTTGTTGTGTTTTTTAAATGGCCACTTTGAGAGATGTGAGTGGTTTCATTGTGGTTTTGATTTGCATTTCCCTGGTGGTTAGTGATGCTAAGCATCTTTTCATGTGTCTGCTGGCCATCTGTATATCTTCTTTGGAAAATGTTTATTCAGGGTCTCTGCACATTTTTAGTCTATTTTTTTTAAAATACATTGTGTTATATGAGTTTTTTGTATATTTTGGATATTAACCCTTTATTTATCTTTTTAAAAAATTATGTATTTTAATTGGAGGCTAATTACTTTACAATATTGTATTGGTTTTGCCATACATTGACATGAATCTGCCACGGGTGTCCACATGTTCCCCATCCTGAACACCCCTCCCGCCTTCCTCCCCATCCCATCCCTCTGGGTCATCCCAGTGCACCAACCCTGAGCACCCTGTCTCATGCATCAAACCGGGACTGGTGATCTGTTTCACATATGATAATATACATGTTTCAATGCTATTTTCTCTAATCATCCCCCCCTCGCCTTCTCCCACAGAGTCCAAAAGACTGTTTTATACATCTGTGTCTCTTTTGCTGTCTCACATATAGGATCATCATTACCATCTTTCTAAATTCCATATATATGCGTTAGTATACTGTATTGGTGTTTTTCTTTCTGACTTACTTCACTCTGTATAATAGGCTTCAGTTTTATCCACCTCATTAGAACTGATTCAAATGTATTCTTTTTAATGGCTGAGTAATATTCCATTGTGTATATGTACCACAGCTTTCTTATCCATTTGTCTGCCGATGGACATCTACGTTGCTTCCATGTCCTAGCTATTATAAACAGTGCTGTGATGAACATTGGGGTACACGTGTTTCTTTCAATTCTTATCTTTAACTGGCTGATTTCAGATCAAAAAATTTCCTTGTTGTATTTCCAAAATATACAAGCAGCTCATACAACTCAACATCAGAAAAGCAAACAACCCAATCAAATAGTGGAAAAGGGACCTAAGTGACATTTCTCCAAAGACATACTTTCTCCAAAGATGGCTAACAAGCACATGAAAAGATGCTCAACATCACTCATTATTAGAGAAATACAAATCAAAGCCACAATGAGATACCACCTCACACCAGTCAGAATGGTCATCATCAAAAAGTCTACAAACAATAAATGCTGGAGAGGGTGTGGAGAAAAGGGAACCCTCTTGCATTGCTGGTGGGAATGTAAACTGATACAGCCATTATGGAAGATGGTATGGAGACTCCTTAAAAAGCTAGGAATAAACCCACCATATGACCCAGCAATCCCACTCCTAGGGGTACACACTGAGGAAATCAAAACTGAAAGAGACATGTACCCCATTGTTCACTGCAGCACTATTTGAAATAGCTGGAACATGGAAGCAACCTAGATGTTCATCGACATTTGAATGGATAAAGAAGCTGTGGTACATGTATACAATGGAATACTACTCAGCCATACAAAGGACTGCATTTGAATCTGTTCTAATGAGGTGGACAAAACTGGAGCCTGTTATACAGAGTGAAGTAAGTCAGAAAGAGAAATATAAACATCATATACTGACACATATATATGAAATCTGAAGAGATGGCACCAATTAATTTATTTTCAGGACTGAGCAACTTCACTTTCACTTTTCACTTTCATGCATTGGAGAAGGAAATGGCAACCCACTCCACCATTCTTGCCTGGAGAATCCTAGGGACAGCGGAGCCTGGTGGGCTGCCGTCTATGGGGTCGCACAGAGTTGGACAGGACTGAAGCTACTTAGCAGCAGCAATGGAGAAACAGACATAGAGAACAGACCTATGGACATGGAGGGAGGAGAGGAGGGACAAGGGGAGATGTATGGAGAGAGTAACATAGATATTTACAATACCATGTGTAAGACATATAGCCAATAGGAATTTGCTGTGTGACTCAGGAAACTAAGACAGGGGCCTTGAAACATGTGGGGTGGAGAGGGAGATGGGAGGGAGGTTTGGGAGGGAGGGGACATGGGTGTACCTATGGCTGATTCTTGTTGATGTATGACAGAAAACCACGAAATTCTGTAAAGCAATTATCCTTCAATTAAAAAATTAAAGAAATATTCTCATTGTAAAGAAAGGATAACTTTTTGCCATTAAGACTGAGACAAGCAGTCCTTTCTCCAAAAGAAGTAGGGTAAGATATAGACAGAGTTTCACCTAGAAAGGAAGAGCAAACAGTTTTCCCAGTGATTGTGGAAAGAGGCAAATGTATATCAGATAAGTGACAAGATTTCTGACTCCAGCCCCAAATCTTAGGGAACAAATTGTGTTGTTTAGTTTAAGAGAAAAACCTAAAGCAGAAGAATATCTATTGTTTAGTTACTAAATCATGTCTGACTCTTCTGTGACCCCCATGGACTGTAGCCGGCTAGACTCTTCTGTCCATGGGATTTCCTAGGTAAGAATACTGGAATGGGTTGCCATTTCCTTCTCCTGGGGATCTTCCTGACCCAGGGATTGAACCCATGTCTCCTGCATTGGCAGACAGATTCTTTACCACTGAACCATCAGAGGAATATTAAGTTACTCCTATTTTGGGACCCTAGAAAGACTCTGCCTGAGTGTTTCATCTCAAAAGAACATGGCAGAGGAATAGTATGGTTCCCATTAGAGTAGCAATAGCAGAAAAAAAGGTCTAGATAAATAAGCCTAACTGGGAGCTCTCAAGCTGACCTTACATTCTGGCTTCATGGAGGGAACCCAGAAATTCTGACAGGCTCTCCCGAGGAAGCAGAATATACTTAAAAGTTTGGTGAACTTTCCAGAAGGGCTTATCATAGGAGATTGGTTGTTTCTCCAGGACTGGAGAAAGGCAGACTTATTAAGGAAGGATAGAAGAGAGTAGAAATCAGAGGCAGACCTTACAAGAGACAGAACTGCAGGTGAAAGCTGCAGTAGGCCTTCAAGAGAACCCAGCTCCCTGGAGGCCAGCCAGGAACCGATGGCCAGGCTGTCTGGGGACAGCACCATGGAGAGAGGTCCCACTAGATGGACAAGACGAGAAGTACTGCCCTTGCTCCACAACGAAGGCATGTGAGCCTCCTATCCCTTTGCTTTAACTCAGATCCATCTTGAAGGGGAGTGTGGGAAATCTGAATGACTGAGACATTATTCAAAAGAGGCAGTCACAGGAAAGTGTCTCTTGTAGTGGAACATGTTGAGATGTCGCTAGTCTGCAAGGTTAAGATTTCATTCTCTTCCTGGGATGAGGACTTATGAGAAAGGGTAGATGCATTTTCTTGGCTCTTTCACAAACCAGTGAAGTTCCATCATTCTGGTTGGCAATTTTTTTTCCAGGAATCTTTAAAAAATCAATTATTTTCCTACTTTGCAACACCACAGAAGCAGGATGCTCCTTAGAAGTAACACCACCCTGTCACACACTGTCTTTTGATGACTTTAAAGGGTCATGAACCCACTAAATTAGTTATTCTAATAAAATCAACAACAGCCAGTTCTAGGGTGGTAGCGCTTCCATCAGGCTCAGCCTTTGAGCTTTCCCTTCAGTCTTTAAGAAACATTGATACTGATTCTCTAAATACACATTAAAAAAATAAAATGTCTTTATTTGACCAAGTACACTTCCTTGTCTTTGGTTGACTAATTAACTTACCCAACAAATATTTGCAGCACATGTGCCAGACATGGCAGATAAAACTGAAGAGTCAGACATGCTCTCTGTCCTCATGGAACTCATGTTTCGTTTACTTGGTTTAAAGTCACTGGACAAGCACAACCCAACTCTTGCATGCTGATTTTCTTCTTTATTCTTCATAAATATTTCCACTGTTAAACAACACATCCTGTTTGTCTGTACAATATTTTTGTCAGTTTTCTCCTCTTTAATTTTTATTTTTTCTATTTTTATTTCTCTTGTAATTTTATGCCTTATAATAACACTTTCAATATTATCACTGTGTATTTGCACTTCCAGGATCTTATAAAGACCTTAATGTGTGGAAAACAGTTAAAAGTTAATCACATATAGGAAACAGATTGATTAATAAAACCCACAATGGCCAATTGTGTAACAGCTTGCTACAGACACAATCTGTTGGTGATAAGCTTTTGCTCCAAGATAGAACTTTTTTACTAACTACAGAAATCTCTAAGTTGAAAACTTTTTAATAAAAAATTCTACTTTTTAGAAAGTGAAAGTCACTCAGTCATCTCCAACTCTTTGTGACCCCACGGACTGGGAATTCTCCAGGCCAGAATACTGGAGTGGGTAGCCTTTCCCTTCTCCAGGGAATCTTCTCAACCCAGGAATCAAACACAGATTTCCTGCATTGCAGGTAAATTCTTTACCAGCTGAGCCACAGGGAAGCCACTTTTTAAGAAAAGGGGTGATTTAATTATTTAATTGAAATGAAAAGAGATGATAAAACAGCAATTAGAAAGAAAAATTTAAATACAAATTCCTGCCTTTTAGAACTTTATTGCCTGGATGAAGACACAATTATCTAAAAATAATCAACATTGCTACTCCTCAGTTCAGTTCAGTTGCTCAGTCGTGTCTGACTCTTTGCGCCCCCATGAATCACAGCATGCCAGGCCTCCCTGTCCATCACCAACTCCCTGAGTTCACTCAGATTCACATCCATCGAGTCAGTGAAGCTATCCAGCCATCTCATCATCTGTTGTCCCTTCTCCTCCTGCCCCCAATCCCTCCCAGCATCAAAGTCTTTTCCAATGAGTCAACTCTTCACATGAAGTGGCCAAAGTACTGGAGTTTCAGCTTTAGCATCATTCCTTCCAAAGAAATCCCAGGGCTGATCTCCTTCAGAATGGACTGGTTCGATCTCCTTGCAGTCCAAGGGACTCTCAAGAGTCTTCTCCAACACCACAGTTCAAAAGCATCAATTCTTCAGTGCTCAGCCTTCTTCACAGTCCAACTCTCACATCCATACATGACCACAGGAAAAACCATAGCCTTGACTAGACGGACCTTAGTCTGCAAAGTAATGTCTCTGCTTTTCAATATGCAATCTAGGTTGGTCATAACTTTACTTCCAAGGAGTAAGCGTCTTTAAATTTCAAGGCTGCAGTCACCATCTGCAGTGATTTTGGAGCCCCCCAAAATAAAGTCTGACACTGTTTCCACTGTTTCCCCATCTATTTCCCATGAAGTGATGAGACGAGATGCCATGATCTTCGTTTTCTGAATGTTGAGCTTTAAGCCAACTTTTTCACTCTCCTCTTTCACTTTCATCAAGAGGCTTTTTAGTTCCTCTTCACTTTCTGCCATAAGAGTGGTGTCATCTGCATATCTGAGGTTATTGATATTTCTCCCAGCAATCTTGATTCCACCTTGTGTTTCTTCCAGTCCAGTGTTTCACATGATGTACTCTGCATATGAGTTAAATAAGCAGGGGTGACAATATACAGCCTTGACATACTCCTTTTCCTATTTGGAACCAGTCTGTTGTTCCATGTCCAGTTCTTACTGGTGCTTCCTGACCTGCATACAGATTTCTCAAGAGGCAGGTTAGGTGGTCTGGTATTCCCATCTCTCTCAGAATTTTCCACAGTTTATTGTGATCCACACAGTCAAAGGCTTTGGCATAGTCACTAAAGCAGAAGTAGATGTTTTTCTGGAACTCTCTTGTTTTTTCCATGATCCAGAGGATGTTGGCAATTTGATCTCTGGTTCCTCTGCCTTTTCTAAAATCAGCTTGAACATCTGGAAGCTCATGGTTCACGTATTACTGAAGCCTGTCTTGGAGAATTTTGAGCATTACTTTACTAGCGTGTGAGACGAGTGCAATTGTGCAGTAGTTTGAGCATTCTTTGGCATTGCCTTTCTTTGGGATTGGAATGAAAACGGACCTTTTCCAGTCCTGTGGCCACTGCTGAGTTTTCCAAATTTGCTGGCATATTGAGAGCAGCACTTTCACAGCATCATCTTTCAGGATTTGAAATAGCTCCACTGGAATGCCATCACCTCCACTAGCTTTGTTTGTAGTGATGCTTTCTAAGGCCCACTTGACTTCACTTTCCAGGATGTCTGGCTCTAGATGAGTGATTATCTGGGTTGTGAAGATATTTCTTGTACAGTTCTTCTGTATATTCTTGCCACCTCTTCTTAATATCTTCTGCTTCTGTTAGGTCCATACCATTTCTGTCCTTTATCGAGCCCATCTTTGCATGAAATGTTCCCTTGGTATCTCTAATTTTCTTGAAGAGATCTCTAGTCTTTCCCATTCTGTTCTTTTCCTCTATTTCTTTGCATTGATCACTGAAGAAGGCTTTCTTATCTCTTCTTGCTATTCTTTGGAATTTTGCATTCAGATGCTTATATCTTTCTTTTTCTCCTTTGCTTTTCACTTCTCTTCTTTTCACAGCTATTTGTAAGGCTTCCCCAGACAGCCATTTTTCTTTTTTGCATTTCTTTTCCATGGGGATGGTCTTGATCCCTGTCTCTGTGTACAATGTCATGAACCTCGTTCCATAGTTCATCAGGCACTCTATCATATCTAGGCCCCTAAATCTATTTCTCACTTCCACTGTATAATCATAAAGGATTTGATTTAGGTCATACCTGAATGGTCTAGCTGTTTTCCCTACTTTCTTCAATTTAAGTCTGAATTTGGTAATAAGGAGTTCATGATCTGAGCCACAGTCAGCTCCTGGTCTTGTTTTTGTTGACTGTAGAGAGCTTCTCTATTTTTGGCTGCATAGAATATAATCAATCTGATTTCGGTGTTGACCATCTGGTGATGTCCATGTGTAGAGTCTTCTCTTGTGTTGTTGGAAGAGGGTGTTTGCTATGACCAGTGCATTTTCTTGGCAAATCAAAGCTGGAATGAGATATAACCTCACACCTGTTGGAATTATTTAGTCATTATGTCCAACTCTTTTGTGATCCCCGCAGACTGCAGCCCATCAGGTTCCAACATCCATGGGGTTTCCCAGGTAAGAATACTGGAGTGGGTTTCCATTTTTTCCTCCAGGGGATCTTCCTGACCCAGGGATCGAACACATGTCTCCTGCATTGACAAGTTTTTTTACCGCTGAGCCATCTGGAAAGTTCCACCTGTTGGAATGTCTGTCATCAAAAAGCCAAGCAGTATCAAGTACTGGGGAAGCTGTGGAAAAAGGAAACCCTTGGCACAATTGGTTGTTGTTCTTTTTGTTGTTCAGTCACCAAGTTGTGTCCAGTTCTTTGAGACCCTATGGACTGCAGCGCCTCAGGTTCCTCTGTCCCTCACTATCTCTTGAAGTTTGCTCAAATTCATGTCCATTGAGTCTGTGATGCTATCTAACCATCTCATCCTCTGCTGCCCTCTTTTCCTTTTGCCTCCAATTTTTCCCAGCATCAGGGTCTTTTCCAAGAAGTCAGCTCTTTACATCAGGTGGCCAGATTATTGGAGTTTCAGCTTTAGCATCAGTCCTTCTATGCATATTAAGAGTTTATTTCCTTTAATATTGACTAGTTTGATTTCCTTGCAGTCCAAGGGACTCTCAAGCACTATTGGTAGGAATATAAATTGGTGCAGCCAGTATGGAAAAGCAGTATGGTGATTCTGCAAAAAATTAGAAATAGAACTACCATATATTCCCATAATTCTACTTCTGGGTATATTTCCAAATGGCAATAAAAGCAGGCTATTAAGGAAATTAAAGAAATATTTGCACATCCATGTTTATTGCAACCTTATTAACAATAAATAACTGATGGGTAAATGGACAAAGATGTGATATTTCAGCCATGACAAAGAAGAAATTTTTTCCTTTGCAACAATATGGATGAGGATATTTTGCTAAGTGAAGTAAGCCAAACAGAGAAAGACAAATAATGCATGGTACACTTATATGTGGAAACAAAAATAAAAGTCAAACTCACAGAAACAATAGAAAAATGGTTGTCAACAGGAAATAGGGAAAAGTTGGTAAAAAGGGTCCTATAACTTTCAGCTATAAGATGAATAAGGTCTGAGTATCTCATATAAAATATAGTGAGTATATTTGATAACACAGTATTGTATAATCAAAATTTGCTAAGGGAGTAAAGCTTAAATGTTCACAAACAGAAAAAGATAAGTACGTGATGTGATGGACATGTTAATTAGCTAGATGAGGTTAGTTCTTTCACAATGTGTGTGTATAGCAAATTACCACAAGGTACACTTCAAGTATATTACAATCTCATATGTCAGTTATACTCCAGTAGAGTTGAAAAGGGATTTAATTGATAAATTACGTAACTGTTTTGGATTGGCAAAAGAAAAAAAAAGCCAAATGAACTTTTTGGCCGTGCAATATTTTGAAATATCTTGACTCAAGGGAAGAATCTTTTGGTGGAACTTCTATTTTAATTGGACAAATACTTACTATATATTGGAATTGAAGTGGAATGAGAGTGACTATATATAATTTTTTGCAGGGTCTGTGTTTGGAAAAGTATTTAAGAGATAATAAATCAACTTATTTTAAGAACTTTCCTTAAAAGGAAAATTATCTGAATAGACAGTTGTGAATGAAATTACTTGTGCTGAAAAATTGATCTTTTCCTAAACAAAGAAGAAAAGAAAAAGAAAATGAGGATAGGCTTTCTTTAGCAGGTATTTTTCTGAGTACATCAAAACTTTTAGAAAGCATTGTTCTTAATAAAAAGTATGCTTCATGGAGAAAATTACATTGAAAGTGTTGCAATTTTAAGTCTACTTGTAAAATGCAATTTTGAAGATTTCAGGAAATGTTATGAAAAAATGTAAAAGTAATAAGACCATTATAAAAATAAAATTCCTCAAAAGATACTATAAAATAATTTTAGACATTGAAATATATATCATAACAAATTATTACTTTACATGTAATGTTCAGTTAACCATGAATATTTTCGATTTTGCTTTACTTTTATTTTTAAAAGAATTATAATTTTGAAAAATTTGAATACAACTATTTAGTAGATTTACCTATATAATAGGGTTTCCCTGGTAGCTCAGCTGGTAAAGAATCTGCCTGCAATGCGGGAGACCTGGGTTCGATCATTGGGTTGGGAAGATCTCCTGGAGAAGGGAAAGGCTACCCACTCCAGTATTCTGGCCTGGAGGATTCCATGGAGTGTATAGCCCATGGGGTCACAAAGAGTCAGACACGACAACGTGGCTTTCACTTCACCTATTCATCTATATAATAAAACCAACTGTCATCTAATAAATATTTCAAGAAGTCCTATAATTTTAATGACTTTTAGGGTCAAGCAGGGATGATGTTACTTATGCCAAAATTATATATCAGAGATAAAGAAAATAATATATGTCAGGTGCTAATCACAGTCTAGCAATATTATTAATATTATAATTGCTCTTAAAATAAGACTAAAATCAAATAGACAGTCCCCAAATGTTTAAGGAATACTTTCTACTTGCCTAACACTTTGCTTAGTATTATGACTTGCCACACCATGGACTGTGGCCCACCAGGTTTCTCTGTCCATGGAATTCTCCAGGCAAGAACACTAAAGTGGATAGCCATTCCCTTCTCCAGGGGATCTTCCCAACCCAGGGATACAACCAAGCTCTCCTGCATTGCAGGAATATTCTTTACTGTCTGAGCCACCAGGGAAGCCCAACAAACACTTCTTCCTGCCTAACACTTTCCTTAGTATTATGACTTGCAGGAATAAGTCTTTTGAAACCTACTGGAAAGAACAACCATGAAAACCCATGAACAGCCATGAAAAATATGGGAAAACTGATAATATGTGACTGGTTATAGTTTTAAATGTTAATCTGCATGCTTGCAAAAGTAGAAAAGGCGTCAGAAATGGAAGAGAACACAGTGAGCTGGTGTATCATTTGGTCTTTACAACATGCCTAAAATCATGTCAGGAACTGGAATTAGAAGAGGACAGAGATTCTCAAGAACCTAATCTCCTAAATCAAGGATAGTGTCACAAGACAGGCGAGAGGCACTCTTTGGGGCAAAAGAACAGAGCATTCTGTGAAGGTGAAGGAAGGAAGAGGAAGCATTTTAGGTGTGGTGAGCTTTGTTTTCATGGGACATTGGCTTGGCTGGAAGGAGGGGGTCCTGGAGAGTGGTGGGTGGTAAGGCTGGGTAGGCAAAGAGAGAAATTCCAGTATAAAAACACTTGGGATTGCTTTCTGCGCATGTCATCGGTGTGTTGCCTGGTAGAAGAATATTTTTCTTGAGCCTTGTTAGGTTGCTAAGTTTTCAGTTATTAGCTTTATAATTCTTACATTCCTCCTGTATTATGCTGAGAACAAACAACATGGGCTTCAATCTTTTTAACACTTGTTTTTGTATCAACCAGTTCTCAACCACGTGGAAGGATGGAATTAACAGCCACTCTGGTGTGAAGTAATTGCGTGGGTTGATTTTTCCAGAAGTTGACACAGAAAGACATTCTGTACCACCCATAGCATTTTAGACACCTCTCCTAATTTTATAGGAGAGAACCGAGGCTTGAAGCAGTTGCCTAAGGTCACACTGAGTACGTGGAGGGCTGATGACAGCCAGTGGCTTTTTCCATTAGATCAGCATCCCCGGAGTGGGCTACTGGGGGCACTCATTCCAGAAGGTGTTAATTGGGGCCTCAGAACAAGTTCTAGGGAGGGAAAGAGTCTTGGAATATTGCATGTTAAATCCTTCTCTTGGGGATCCAAATTTCATGGGAGCATGTTAAAAAACTTAAAGGAATTCTGAAAGTAAAAACAAAACTAAACCGCTTCCCTCCCCACCAAAAAACCTTCTTTAGCAATGTCAATAGTTAAAATGATGTATCTGCAGAGGAAGGCTGTCTTTGGATATCTCGCTAATGTGGAACTATTTTCCCTTAACAGCAGTTTGGGATGACCTCACACTCCTCATCGTCAGTTCTCAGATTAGAGTAGCCGTGACCTTTCTGGGTGTAGCGGAGGTCAGGAGGACCAAGGTCCTTAGCAACAAGAGAAGTCGAAGTCTTCACAACGGCTTTACCCTCACCGGTAATTGAGGGGAAAGCTGGAGACTCCATTTCACTGCCACCAGACCAATGAAACATACACAAGGCTAAGTGTATTTTATTTCTCATTTATTGAAAGCAGTATGGCCAGCAGGGAAGAGTTTGTATTTGGTATCAGCCAACCTTGTTCTTGTCTAGCTATGCCATTTAGTGGTTCTGTGATCTCAGGGAAGTTATTTAAGCTTTTTGAGCCTCCATTTCCTTACCTGTAGAGTGCAGATAATAATTCCCTATCATCAGAACATTTGTATGAATGAGATGCTATAATATAGAATATGTAATGTGCCATGTACAATGCATAATATATGTGCTTAAGATTCTTAGCAGATGTACTGCTTCTTTGCATATGTAAGATCTATGAACGCAACCAAAAGGGTCACCATACAGCAAAATAATTTATTCTCTGATATTTACCAAAATGGATGGAAAACATTAAAAAAATTTTTTTTTTTTTTTTTTTTTTTTTTACTTTATTTAGCTTTACGATGCTGTATTGGTTTTGCCATACATTGACATGAATCAGCCACGGGTATACATGAGTTCCCAGTTCTGAACCCCCTCCCCCCTCCCACCCCATATCATCTCTCTGGATCATCCCTGTGCACCAGCCCCAAGCATCCTGTATCCTGTATTGAACATAGGAAAACATTTAAAAACAATATTTAAAGCTTCAAAAAGTTTCAACTTTATCTAAATTAAAAAAAATTTTTTTTAACTTGTTTATTTTATTTTTAGCTGGGCTGGATCTTTGCTGCTGCACGTGGGCTTTATTTAGTTACCAACCAGTTAGGGCTGAGACTCTCAAGTTGAGGTGCACAAGCCTCTCCTAACAGCAGCCTCTCCTGTTTCAGAGCACAGGTTCCAATGTGTGTGGTCTTCAGTAGTTGCCGCTCCCAGAACCTAGAGGACTGGTTCAGTAGTTGTGGTGCACAGGCTTAGTAGTCCTGCGGTGTACAGAATCTTCCCAGATCAGGGATTGAACCAGTGTCCCCTGCATTTGCAGACAGACTCCCAACCACTGGACCACCAGGGAAGTCCTTCAACTCTATCTGAAATTGAGTCTTTCAGGCTCAAGATATGTTGTTATGTTATTTTTGTTTTTCAATCAGCTCAACTCCTTGAGACCTCAATATATATACAGGACAATACAATTTAATATTTGAACCATTGAAGTAGTAATAATTGAAGAATTAATTTTTTTTTTTTAAACCCAAGAAATTGGTTGGTCTTGATTTTCTTTGAAAGGAAGAAATCTTTACCAAAGAGACCAGGCTTTTCCCAGTATGCCTGTACATCCATTGTATGAGAGGTGAACTTGTATATTTCTTGTAACATTTTGGAAACATTTTAAATCTTTGGCCTATATGTATTTGTCAAGGATGATTGGAATATTCATAACGACCTCAAAGGCTTTTTCTTAGAAATTTAAAATTTCACTCTTGTACATTGATATTAGAAATATAAGTTGGAAAAATCTATGGAGAGCAATTAAACATCTAAGAAAATTTAAAAGCATTTGCCCAGAATTGTCAATAGAAATAAATCCAGTAGGCCAGGCCAATTGGACAAGGAAATGGCAACCCACTCCAAGTATTCTAGCCTGGGGAATCCCATGGACAGAGGAGCCTGGCTGACTACAGTCTACTGGGTCACAAAAGAGCTGGACATGACTTAGCAAGTAAAGAAGTCCAAGCCAAAAGAAGAGAAAGAAGGGAAGGGAAATATATTCACTAGATATTGGCATATATATGCAATGCTATATTTACCTGTTAATGAGTAGGTAATCATTGCAGCATTGTATATAATATCCATATGTCCACATCCAAAAGATTATGTACTATGCAGGCATTAAAGAGGGAGGTGTCTGCTCTGGGACATTTGCTAAGATGAATTAAGTGTAAAAAAACAGTTTCTAAAAGATACACAAGAAATTTCTAAGAGTTAGGAGCGGGAGGGGGAATCTGGTTAACTGGGGGACAGGAATAAGAAAGGAAACTTTGTTGTGTACCAGTCAAACCATGTGGATGCTAAAATTCAAATAAATTTCTTTATTTTTAACAAATCCATTAAAAAAGATTCCTAGCAGAATTCTTGACACATAGTATGTGCTCATAAATGTAGCTATATATGTATCATATTATTGTTCCCTCATACTAAATGTATGTGGCAGGCATGTACTAGGTGCCTTTACACACGTACACATGTATATAATATATATACATGTATACAAATGTGCTTTATATTTTGTATATTTGTATATACAAATATAATTTGTACGTACAAAATGCATACAAAATTTGTGTATTTTGTATATTTGCCATTTCCTATGTGTCAAGTACTCTGCTAAGACTTTTTGTGAATTATCTATTTTAGTTTTGACAATAATCATGAGAGGTTAGTATTTCCATTTTGTGGAAGATAGAATTGAAATGCAGAAATGTTAACTTATCCAAAGTTATACAACTAATATTGATGCAGAGCTAAACTTTGAACCAGCCAAATATTATGCTCTTGTACCTCTTTAATGAGGACTACTTAATTTCAAATTTTAGTTTATTTTAAAAATTTTATTTATTGATTATAATTGGAGGATAATTACTTTACCATATTATGATGGTTTTTGCCATACATCAACATGAATCAGCCACAGGGATAGATGTGTCCCCCGCATCTTGAACTCCCCCCCACCTCCCTCCCCACCCTATTCTTCTGGGTTGTCCCAGAGCACTGGCTTTGGGTTCCCTTTTTCATGCATCATACTTGCACTGGTCATGTATTTTTTATATATGTGTTTCAATGCTATTCTCTCAAATCATCCCACCCTCAACTTCTCCCACTGAGTCCAAAAGTCTGTTCTTTATATCTATGTCTCCTTGGCACCCTGCATGTAGGATCATCAGTACCATCCTTCTAAATTCCATACATATGTATTCAATTCAGTTGCTCAGTCATGTCTGACTCTTGGAGATCCCATGAACTGCAGCACACCATACTTCCCTGTCCATCACCAACTCCCAGAGATCTTTCAATATATGCATTAATACACAGTATTTGTTTTTCTCTTTCTCACCTCCTTCACTCTATGTAATAATAGGCTCCAGGTTCATCTACCTGATTAGAACTGACTCAAATGCCTTCATTTTCAGAGCTGAGTAATATTCCATTTTGTAAATGTACCATAACTTCCTTATCCATTCCTCTGGTGATAGACATCTAGGTTGCTTCCATGTCCTGGTTATTCTAAACAGTGCTGCAATGAACACTGGGGTGCATGCATCTCTTTCAATTCTTGTTGCTCAGGATGTATGCCCAGCAGTGGGATGCTGGGTTGTATGGCAGTTCTATTCCCAGTTTTTTTAAGGAATCTCCACACTGTTCTCCACAATGGCTGTACCAAATTGCATTCCCACCACACTGTAAGAGGGTTCCCTTTTCTCCACACCTCTCCAGCATTTGTTGTTTGTAGACTTTGATGATGGTCATTCTGAGTGACCTGAGATGATACCTCATTGTGGTTTTTATTTGCATTTCTCTAATAATGACTGATGTTGAGCATCTTTTCATGGGCTTATTAGCCATCTATATGTCTTCCCTGGGGAAATGTCTATTTAGGTCTTTTTCCCACTTTTTGATTAGGTTGTTCATTTTTCTGGCATTGAGCTGCGTGGGCTGCTTGTATATTTTGGAGAGTAATTCTTTGTCAGATGTTTAGTTTGCTATTATTTTCTCCCATTCTGAAGGCTTTCTATTTTTGTGTTAGACATATAAGCAGAATATAATACACTTGATATTCAGGAATTATTTCAATATTTATAAACAATATTAAAAGTGGTCTGAAAGTTAAATAAATACATCATCAGTTCAGTTCAATTCAGTTCAGTCACTCAGTCGTGTCCAACTCCTTGCGACCCCATGAATCGCAGAACGCCAGGCCTCCCTGTCCATCACCAACTCCCAGAGTCTACCCAAACTCATATCCATCGAGTCGGTGATGCCATCCAGCCATGTCATCCTCTGTCGTCCCTTTCTCCTTCTGCCCCCAATCCCTCCCAGCATCAGAGTCTTTTCCAATGAGTCAACTCTTCACATGAGGTGGCCAAAGTACTGGAGTTTCAGCTTCAGCATCATTCCTTCCAAAGAATACCCAGGACTGATCTCCTTTAGGATGGACTGGTTGGGTCTCCTTGCAGTCCAAGGCACTCTCAAGAGTCTTCTCCAACACCACCCAAAGCATCAATTCTTCAATGCTCAGCTTTCTTCACAGACCAACTCTCACATCCATACGTGACCACTGGAAAAACCATAGCCTTGACTAGCTGGACCTTTGTTGGCAAAGTAATGTTTCTGCTTTTGAATATGCTATCTAGGTTGGTCAGAACTTTCCTTCCAAGGAGTAAGCCTCTTTTAATTTCATGGCTGCAATCACCATACAACCACCCACACATAATTTTCCTGTGTTTTACTCCCTTTTAGCCTTTATGCAAAAAATGCTTTTCCACAACTATAATCAACATTGTGTTCTTGTCAATGGTGATTAAATCATAATGTCTCTAATGTTTCATTTTCATAATTAACATCTTCAATAGCTGCACAGTGTTTTATCAAGACAACAGTTCAGGCAGTCATTACTTGTCAGACATTTTGATCTTTCCCCACCCTCTGATTATTCTGTATGATTTAGCGTTACTTTTAATGTAACAAGACAAAACACTGTCCCTGAATCATCCACATTATTTGTTGGTTTTGAACTCAGTATTTCTTTAATGAATTGCATCTGGGATTCTAGGTTTAGAGTACAGCTGTCCTTTGGAAAGCCTACCTAGTATTTTCTGGTGTTTTAAAGCCTGAGGGAGGTCGCACACATGCGATTCTTTCTCAGGGCCATGGTACAGCCTGTTCAAGCAAACATCTCCATGGGACATTATCTCAGACATCCTTTACATTCGGAAACGGACAAGGGAGAGATGGAGCAATGCCAAAGTCCCGCAGAAGGAAACCCATCTCCAGGGATCAGTCCCAGCTTGAAACAAGTTACACTGTATCAGCTGCTCTACTACAGTGGACTTCCATGTTGGGTGAGGTGTTTTCCGTTGTCTTCCTCTTCCAGTTATCTTTTTAGTTATTTATACTCATTGCTATTAGTAAAAGGCTATCCCTCATTTATTTCACTCAAAAGATACCTATTATGCTGATGCCATTTCTGGATCTGAAGAACATTTTCCTCCTAACTGAATCCACCTGCACTAAAATCACAAGTTTTATTCTTACTCCCTTCATTATTATAGGTTTTTACAGAATATGGGATATTCATAATCATTTCATTCACTGAACTTTTTCCCCTGAGGTTATGGGATCCATATAGAAATGGCTTTGCTACAGTACATTTTGCCATCTAACTTTTAGCTACCGAACAATGCCACCTTATCTACTTTTGGATCATACTCAGACATAAATGTTTATTGAGAGTTTAAAAAATTATTTCTTCCAGACTGAGGCATACACTGAATTCATTATTACAATCTGTCGCAACAGTGCAGAGCCTGATTTTAAAACTGTTCATTTTTCCAGAGTACCCTGAAAGGTTAGGCTTTGTAATCTTTCTTGGACAGCCAAGTATAGCTTGCCTCCATTTGCAATCCTAGAGGAAATGATCATTGAACAAACTTCATATTTTTAAATGGAAACAAACAAACAAAAAAACAGCAATAGCTCTCCAAAGACTCCTTTAAGAAAGGCAAAATTATGGAACTTGAATAGTTTCTGAATTATTTGGCCTCAAAATCTATTTATATTAGGAACCCACTATTTTCCTTGAGTCTCCAAACTTTCATTTTAAGACCTATAATCACGCTAAAGCTATAAGTTAACTGCTGAAGGATGGAATTTTACAGGATGTGCTGTGGACAGGGTGTGAGCAGAGGAAAGAATATATTTTCACACTTTAAGTTGCTGGAGGAAAAATGGTATTTGAGTATAAATTGGCATGAGAAGGAAGGAAAGTCTTGGTTGGTAGGAAAAAAAAATGTCTGCTCTGTTGAACCACAGTGTTTCAGTTCTTCAAAATCATGTACAATTTTGTTGTGTGCTTTGCATTTTAAATCAGACTTGAGAGAAACCTTGGGAAGGAAGAGATCCTGTGATCCTTAGACTGAGGCTGGGTTTCCACAGGCATGTTCATTTTCCACAGTGCTGGTGCTGCAATATTCATTCCAGTGGAGGAAAGTAAAGCTGGAGCTCACACTCGCCATCTCAACCGCCGGGTATTGCCACTGAAATTGTCTGGCACCCTCTAAAGCTTTCTTAATGCTGTACGTATCTGTTTGCTGCCTCCTAAGACTATTCCCTTTCATTCTCTATATTAATCTCATCATCATTTTCTTATCCCTCAAACATGATAACTTTAAATTTTACTTCCTCTCCCTCACATCCAGTGAGTCTCCAAGTAATGCTGATTTTACCTGTATTCCATCTTTCTCATATATGTTTTCTCTCCACCCTGGCCACCCCATACAGCCCCTATGACACACGCCTTGGAAGCAGATGGAATGGTTTTGGGAGTTAGATATCTTGGGATCAAATCCTAACGTGTCACTTATTAACCTGGGTAAATAAAATAGAGCTGGTGCAGCCATATTATAAGGAGTGGGGTAACTATGAAAAATAATTCACATAAAGCACAATGTTTAACACAAACCAGGCTCCATAAATGAAAGTTAGGGTCATGAACCTCTTTCCTTCTTGTTACTCCTCTCCCTTCCATGCTGCTGCTGCTAAGTCACTTCAGTCGTGTCTGACTCTGTGTGACCCCATAGACGGCAGCCCACTAGGCTCCTCTGTCTCTGGGATTCTCCAGGCAAGAACACTGGAGTGGGTTGCCATTTCCTTCTCCAATGCATGAAAGTGAAAAGTGAAAGTGAAGTCGCTTAGTCGTGTCTGACTCTTAGCGACCTCATGGACTGCAGCCCACCAGGCTCCTCCATCCATGGGATTTTCCAGGCAAGAGTACTGGAGTGGGTCACCACTGCCCTCTCTGCCCTTCCATGCTAACGACCGTCAAATCAGTCTAACAAAAACATTTCACATACTCTCTTCACCACTTGGACGCCTCAGTACTTTCTGGCACCCAAAAGCCTGGCTCTAAGATACCTGGCTAGCATCCTCTCTACATCCAGCACTTCATAAGCTGGATTTTTATAGTCCTAAGAATCCAGTTTGCATTGCCCCATCTTTCATGTTCTTCTGCTGTGGCTCACACTGCCCTGTTCACTGAAGGATCTTTTTTCTTCATCCTTTCTACCAATACAAATTCTGTAAACTCCTGAGGATAAGGTAAAATCCAACTATTTCTGCAAAGTCACCTCTAACCATGGCGTGCATGCATGCTAAGTTGCTTCACTCATGTCCAATTCTTTGTAACCCTGTGGACTGTAGCCCACCAGCCTCCTCTGTTCGTGGGATTCTTTCAGCAAGACTACTAGAATGGATTGCCATGCTGTAGGGGAAGAGCAAATTAGCCAAGATAGCGTGGTCAGGCTCTTTCACCCCGTGGCCTCTGATCAGGTTCTCTCACCCAGTGGCCTCCCGCTCTTGCCCCACGTTTCGTAAATAATGATTATATAACAGCCGAGATCACTTATAGCACTGTGCATGTGCATCATGAGGTTCTCTCTTGGTCACGGGCTACTCTGTGCAGTAAGTCTGTATGAGCTTGACATGAAAAGGGTGGCATTACTGCGGCATCACGGCTGTGTTTGTTGGGTCAGCCATGAGAGGAGGGAATATGGCGTGTCTGCTGCTACCGCTGCTTCGTCAGCCAGAAGAGAGGACTGTTATGGCTGCCATGCCGGCCAGGGGAGAGGTTGTGTTGTGTAAGGTTATGCTATGGCTGCTGCTATAGCTGCTCCATCATCCAGGAGAGAATAAATGTGTCTGCAGTTCCTATGGCTCCTCGAGCCTTCTCCCAGCCTCTTAGCTTGGGCCTTGTCTACCATGGGTTCAGTGAACAGTGTGGACAGTGAGATACAGTGAAATAATTGGTGTCGTCAGCAGGATACCCAACAGGTAGGGGAGCCTGAGGCTTCAGTGGATGGAGGGAGCCAGTGGCCACCATACAGCATGTGGTACCATGTGGCCTGGATCCCCTCAGCGTGGGCTCCAGTGGACGATGGGGAAGTGGTAGACAGTTAACCAGAAAGCATTGAGAAGGCGTTACAGGCAGTGAGTTCCCATTTGCTGAACAAGGCAGCAGGCTGTTGCTGGTACCATGGGGTGGATTTTCCTGATTGTCCCGAAGACAAAAATGGACAGTGTTCTGCATGATGCCACACTGGTGCACAATGTACAGAGACGTTTGGAAGAACTAGAGCAAAGTATCCTGGCGTTACAGCAAGAACCCCACAGCCCTGAAGAGCCCAGCCTCTCTGACAGCGCGGTGGTGATGGTGACAATGAACATTACGAGACTGTGGGTCCCTGCTTGCCAGCGAGGCCGGTGGTGCAGCAGAAAGTGATGCATGAGCAGTCTATGGCCTAGGTGGGCATCCTCAGGGGGTCCCACTTTGACTGAGTTCACGACGCATCAACCATATGCTCAAGTGGAGTTAGTCGACTTGGATAAGCAGTTTCAGCAAAAGCAGTTTCAGCTTGGCACGTGGCTTTTGTGACTGTGGGACACAGGGGTGGGCCCTTGTCTGTGGGGGGTTTGCAGGTCCTTACTGAGAGAAGTAGCAGAATGGCATGTGAGACGTCACTTTGAAAATGTGAAGACCCCTAAGAGGGCTCACGCTGGCAGGGGTCCCATCCGGGTTGCACGGATGCAAATGTGGACTGATTTGTGCGGAGGTATACTGTAAAGGCTGTGTCTTGTGTAGAACATTGTACCGTAAAGGCTGTGTCCTGTGATGTAGATTGTAGTGTAAAGGCTGTGTCCTGTGATGCAGACAGTGTACTGTAAAGGCTGTGTCCTATGGTGTGGACGGTGTACTGTAAAGGCTATGTCATCAGATTTAGAAAAGTGTGATCATGTGGGTGGGCTGTGAATGCCACAAAAATCCCCTCCATGAAGGGGTGGGCCTGGTACCTGTGGGTGGTTTTGTGAGTCTTTAAAGAGAAACCATGCAGGGGTGGAGTTGCCCCTGTGGAGGCTTTCCTAGGATCTCACAAGGATAGACAGTGGACTAGACTTGGCCATGGAAGATAAAGGCACTCCACATGCAGTAGCTTCCCTGATAGCTCAGTTGGTAAAGAATCTGCCTGCAATGCAGGAGACCCGGGTTTGATTTCTGGGTCCAGAAGATCCACTGGGGCAGGGAAAGGCTACCCACTCCAGTATTCTAAGGGTTCCCTGGTGGCTCAGCTGGCAAAGAATCCACCTGCAATGTGAGAAACCTGGGTTCCTTCCGTGGGTTGGGAAGATCGCTTGGAGAAGGAAAAGGCTACCCATGCCAGTATTCTGGCCTAGAGAATTCCATGGACTGTATAGTCCATGGGGTCGAAAGAGTCAGACGACTGAGTGACTTTCACTTTCGCATGCAGTGGGTGGCCCTTCTAGTCCCGTGAGGGCAAAGACTGCAGCATGACTTCCAGGTGCTACCTGGTGTTGGGTTTCGCTATGTTTCAGTGATGTAAGTGTTTGCTGTTGTAGCTATTGTTGCTGAGGGATGTGGGTTCAAGCGGCAGCACTGTACACTGGGGGATGGGGCCAGGGCAGAACTTACATAACCTGTGGGGTGGAATGCAGGGAAAGAGCAAATTAGCCAAGATGGCATGGTCAGGCTCTCTTCCCCCACGGTCTCTCGCTTTTTTTGTAAATAAGCGTTTTGTAAATAATGATGATGTAACCCTCGAGATCACATATAGCATTGCGCATGCGCGTCAGGAGGGATTGGCTTGATCCTGGCACTTAGTGCTGTATGCTTGCCTGAGCTTGACCTAAAGAGCGGCAGCCTTACTGCTGTGTCATGCCTGCGCCAGCTGGGTCAGCCATGAGAGGAGAGCACATAGCGCGTCTACCACTACAGCTGCTGCATCAGCCAGGAGAGAATACTCTTATGGCCGCCGTGCCAGCCGGGAGTGAGGCTGTGTTGTGTAAGGTTATGCTATGGCTACTGCGTCAGCCGGGAGAGAGAATAAACGTGTCTGCAGTTCCCATGGCTCCGCAAGCCTCCTTCCAGGCTCTCAGCTCACACCTTGCCTACCCTGGGGTCAACGAACAGTGCGGACAGTGTGAACAGCGGGACACATGCCCTCCTCCAGGGTATCTTCCCCACCCAGGGATCGAACCCGCGTCTCTTCATGTCTCCCGCAGTGGCACACAGGTTCTTTACCGCTAGTGCCACCTAGGAGCTCTCTAACCCTGGCGGATGATTGTAATTTTACCATCTTCTGAACTCCTGTGGTTTAAAATGGGAAGTTAATCACCCTGTGTCTTACGGTTTTCAGTGTTATTCTGAGCTTCACTGAGATGTTCTGCTGCTACTTCACCTTTCACATGTTAATTTCTTAGTTCCTTGTCGGCAGAGAGCATGTATGTTACTTTGTAGTGTATTTCATAGTCTCTGATACTTAGTAAATTTGACTAAATGGTGGATGATTTAAGAGGATACGATGATTTCTATCTGACATTAAGATATCTTGTGTTAGTATCTGGGACATAAGTTTTTAGGGACATAAAGTTGTGTGGCACACTTGCTTTGTGCCAAGTGCTGAACGGAGTAAAGGAGATAGAGAGGCTGATAACATGTTTTCTCAGGGAGCTCACTTTAAGAGAGATGAACATATAAATAAATACACACATGGGGCAGGGGGTGGGGTGGTGTGTGCTTCCATCAGCACGAGGCACACCTGTGGCCTGAGTAAGGTGGTGTTCTTTTCTGCCCAAGGAGGCAGGGATGGAGATGGGAGGAGGTATCCAAGAGCTGGTTTGTGAAGAGTAAGTACTTTGCTCAAGGAATGGATTACATACTGTGTGCAGTTGTTATTCAGTTGCTCAATAATGTCCAACACTTTGTGACCCCATGGACTGCAGCACACCAGGTTTCCCTGTTCTTCATCATCTCCCAGAATTTGCTCAAACTCATGTCCATTGAGTCAGTGATGCCATCCAAATATCTGTCATCCCCTTTTCCTCCTGTCTTCGATTTTTCCCAGCATCAGAGTCTTTTATAGTGAGTCAGCTTTTCGCATCAGGTGGCCAAAGTATTCAAGCTTCAGCTTTAGCATCAGTCCTTCCAATGAATATTCAGGATGGATTTCCTTTAAGATTGACTGGTTTTATCTCTTTGCAGTAAAAGGGACTCTCAAAAGTCTTCTCCAACACCGCATCAGTTCTTCAGTGCTCAGTCTTCTTTATGGCCCAACTCTCACATCCATACATGACTACTGGAAAAACCGTATCTTTGACTAGACAGACTTTTGTTGGCAAAGAAATGTCTTGCTTTTTAATATACTGTCTAATTTGGTCATAGCTTTTCTTCCAAGGAGTAAGTGTCTTTTAATTTCATGGCTGCAATCACCATCTGCAGGGATTTTGGAGCCCCCCCAAAATAAACTCTGTCACTGTCTTCATTGTTTCCCATCTATCTGCCATGAAGTGATGGGACCTGATGCCATGATCTTAGTTTTCTGAATGCTGAGTTTGAAGCCAGTTTTTTCATTCTCCTCTTTCACTTTCATCAAGAGACTCTTTAGTTCCTCTTCCCTTTCTGCCATAAGGGTGGTGTCATCTGCATATCTGAGGTTATTGATATTCCCCCCAGCAATCTCGATTCTGGCTTGCACTTCATCCATCTGGGCATTTCAGATGATGTACTCTGCATACACAGAGAAGGCAATGGCACCCCACTCCAGTACTCTTGCCTGGAAACTCCCATGGATGGAGGAGGCTGGTAGGCTGCAGTCCATGGGGTTGCTGAGAGTTGGACACGACTGAGTGACTTCACTTTCACTTTTCACTTTGATGCATTGGAGAAGGAAATGGCAACCCACTCCAGTGTTCTTGCCTGGAGAATCCCAGGGACGGTGGAGCCTGATGGGCTGCCGTCTATGGGGTCACACAGAGTCGGACAAGACTGAAGTGACTTAGCAGCAGCAACTCTGCATACAAGTTAAATAGGCAGGGTGACAATATACAGCCTTGATGTACATTTCCCAGTTTGGAACCAGTCTGTTCTATGTCTGGTTCTATTTTTTCTTGACCTGCATAAAAGTTTCTCAGGAGGCAGTTCAGGTGGTCTGGTATTTCCATCTTTTTATGAATTCTCAACAGCTTGTCATGATCTACACAGTCAAAGGCTTTAGCGTAGTCAGTGAAACAGAAGTAGATGTTTGTTTGGAATTCTCTTACTTTTTCTATGATGCAATGGATGTTGAAAATTTGATCTCTGGTTCCTCTGCCTTTTCTAAATCATGAAATTCTTGGTTCACATACTGTTGAAGCCTTGCTGAAAGGATTTTGAGTATTACTGGGCTAACATGTGAAATGAGTACCATTGAGCAGTAGTTTGAACATTCTCTGGCATTGACCTTCTTTGGGATTGGAATGAAAACTGAACTTTTCCAGTCCTTTCATAGAAAAGGTTATTAGTATAAAGCATAAAAATTAATTAACAATGTACAAGTAGAAATAGAGATTAATTTTAAAAATAATAAATAACAAAAGTTTACTTTCCAAAAGTCCATTTACATAAAATTCCTTCTATTTTCCTTCGTCCTTTCCTCACTCCTCTCTCTCTCTTCATTTCTTCCTTCTTCCCTATTCAGGACAGAAACCTGAAATCATCTTAAAAGTGATTAGGATTTATTGAGCAATTGTGGTATGTCAGGTTCTGTGCTGGTTTTATCCTGGTTGACCTCATCTCACCCTCATACAACCCAGTGACTGCAGTAGCATTTTTTTTTTCCTGCTAGTTTATTTTTTAAATTAATTTTTATTGGAATGTAATTACTTTACAATGTTGAGTTAGTTTCTGCTATACAGCAAAGTCAATCAGCTAGCCACATAAATATATTCCCTCTTTTTTGGATTTCCTTCCCATTTAGGTAACCATACAGGGTTCCCTGGTGGCTCAGACAGTAAAGAATCTGCCTGCAATGCAGGAGACCCTGGTTCCATCCTTGGGTTGGGAAGATCCCCTGGAATGGCTACCCACTCCAGTATTCTTGCCTGGAGAATTCCATAGACAGAGGAGCCTGGCGGGCTACAGTTCATGGTGTTGCAAAGAATCAGTCACCATTAATCAGTATATAGAGAGCATTGAGTAGAGTTCTCTGTGCTATACAGGAAATTCCTATCAGTTATTGATTTTATACATAGTGTTTATATATATCAATCCAGCCTCTCAGTTCCTCCAACCCCTCTCTTCCCCCAGTTATATCCATATACCCATTTTCTGTATCTGTGTTTCTAATTCTACTTTCCAGATAATTTCATCCATATCATTTTTCTAGATTCCACATATAAGTGATATTATATTATATTTGCTTTTCTATTTCTGACTTACTTTTGCTCCATATGACAGTCTCTAGGTCCATCCGTGTCTCTGAAAATGACACAATTTCATTCTTTATTATAGCAGAGCAATATTCCTTGTATACATGTACTACATCTTCTTTGTCTATTCCTCTGTTGATGGGCATTTAGGTTGCTTTCATGTCCTGGCTATTTTAGTTTTTTAAACTATTGTTATCTCATGGGTATATGCCCAGGAGTGGGATTGCTGGGTGATATGGTAGTTCTATTTATATTTTTAAAGGAACGTCTATAGTGTTCTTCATAGTGGCTGGGTCAATTTACATTTCCACCAAAAGTGTAGGAGGGTTTCCTTTTCTCCACATCCTTTCCAGAACTTATTTGTAGATTTTTTGATGAAGGCAATTTTGACCGGTGTGAGGTGGTACTTCACTGCAATGGCATCACCAATTCAGTGGACATGAACTTGGGCAAACTTTGGGAGATGGTGAGGCACAGGGAAGCCTGGTGTGCTGCAGTCCATGGGGTCACAAAGACTTGGACATGACTTGGTGACTGAATAACAACAAGTAATTAGAGATGTTGAGTGTCTTTTGATATGTTTGTTGGCAGATGTATGTCTTCTTTGGAGAAATGTCTATTTAGGTCTTCTGCCCATTTTTTGATTTTTGTTAATACTAAGCTGTATGAGTTGTTTGTATATTTTGGAAATTAACTCTTGTTTGCAAATATTTCCTCCTATTCTTAGGATTGTCTTTTCACCTTATTTATAGTTTCCTTCACTGTGCAAAAGCTTTTAAATTTAATTAAATCCCATTTGTTATTTTTGTTATAATTTTCATTACTGTAAGAGGTGGATCAAAAAAGATCTTGTGATTTATGTCAAAGTGTGTTCTGCCTGTATTTTCCTCAAAGTGTTTTATGGTGTCTGGCTTTACATTGAGGTCTTTCTTCCATTTTGAGTTTATTTTTTTTGGTATGGTGTTAGAGTGTTCTAATTCCATTCTTTTAGGTATACCTATTCAGTTTTCAATATGTCAGCAAATTTGGAAAACTCAGCAGTGGCCACAGAACTGGAAAAGGTCAGTTTTCATTCCAATCCCAAAGAAAGGCAATGCCAAAGAATGCTCAGACTACCACACAATTGCACTCATCTCACATGCTAGTAAAGTAATGCTCAAAATTCTCCAAGCCAGGCTTCAGCAATATGTGAACCATGAACTTCCAGATGTTCAAGCTGGTTATAGAAAAGGCAGAGGAACCAGAGATCAAATTGCCAACATCTGCTGGATCATGGAAAAAGCAAGAGAGTTCCAGAAAAACATCTATTTCTGCTTTATTGACTATGTCAAAAGCCTTTGACTGTGTGGATCACAATAAACTGTAGAAAATTCTGAAAGAGATGGGAATATCAGACCACCTGACCTGCGTCTTGAGAAACCTATATGCAGGTCAGGAAGCAACAGTTAGAACTGGACATGGAACAACAGACTGGTTCCAAATAGGAAAAGGAGTACATCAAGGCTGTATGTAGTGTCCTTCCTTGTCTCTTGTAATAGACTTTATTTTAAAATATATTTTGTCTGATGTGTGTATTGGTACTTCAGCTTTCTTCTGATTTCTATTTGCATGGTATGTTTTTTCCATACCCTCACTTTCAGTTTGCATGTATCCCTATATCTGAAATTGGTCTCTGTAGACAACATATATATATGTTTCTTGTTTTTTTTATCCATTGAGTCAATCTGTGCCTTTTGGTTGGAGCATTTAATCCATTTACACTTAAGGTAATTATTGATATACATGGTCCAATTACATTTTAAAAATTAATTAAATTATTTTTATTGAAGGATAATTGCTTTATAGAATTTTGCTATTTTTTGTCAAACCTCAACCATGAATTAGCCATAGGTATAAATATATCACCTCCCTTTTGAACCTCCACATTTAATCCATTTATACTTAAGGCAATTATTAATATATATGGTCCCATTACATTTTCTTAATTTTTTTTTTTTTTAGTAGGGCTTTTTGGATGGAGAAGCCTAGTAAGTTACAGTCCATGGGGTCGCAAAGAGTCGGACATGACTGAGCAACTTCACCTCACCTTCACCTCACCTCATATATTCAGATAGACCAGCTTTTCTAGTAAAAAGGCCTAGAAACAATTGCCAAATAACCTTCCCTGGTGGCTCAGAGGTTAAAGCATCTGCCTGCAATGCAGGAGACCTGGGTTCGATTCCTGGGTCAGGAAGATTCCCCTGGAGAAGGAAATGGCAACCTACTCCAGTATTCTTGCCTGGGAAATCCCGTGGACAGAAGAGCCTGGTGGGCTACAGTCCACGGGGTCGCAAAGAGTCAGACACGGCTGAGCAACTTCACTTTCTTCTTTTATGTTTCCCACCTAGAAAAGTTCTTTGGTATTTGTTGTAAAGCTGGTTTGGTGGTGCTGAATTCTCTTAGCTTTTGCTTGTCTGTAAAGTTTTTGATTTCTCTTAAAATCTGAATGAATGCCTTGCTGGGTAGACTATTCTTGGCTGTAGGTTTTCCCATTTCATCACGTTAAATATATCTTGCCACTCCCTTCTGGCCTGCAGAGCTTCTGCTGAAAAATCAGCTGATAACCTTATGGGGACTCCTTTTATATTAATTGTTGCTTTTCCCTTGCTGCTTTTAATATTTTGTCTTTGTATTTAATTTTTGTTGGTTTGACTAATATGTGCCTTTGTTTCTCCTTGGGTTTATCCTGTATGGGACTCTCTGCATTTCCTGGACTTGGCTGACTATTTCTTTTCCCATATTAGGGAAGTTTTCAACTTCAAATTTTTTCTTCAAACATAAACTCTTCAAATATTTTCTCAGACCCTTTCTTTTTCTGTTCTTTTTCTAGGACTCCTATGATCAAATGTTGGTGCATTTAATATTATCTCAGAGGTCTCTGCATCTGTCCTTATTTCTTTTCATTCTTCTTTCTTTGTTCTGCTCTGCTTTAGTTATTTTTACCTTTCTATCTCCTAACTCACTTATCCATCCTTCTCGTGTGTTTTTCATTTTGGTGGTTGTGTTGTTCATCACTGATTGTTTTTTTTCTTTACTTCTTCTTCTGCTGTTGCTGCTAAGTCGCTTCAGTCGTGTCCACCTCTGTGCGACCCCATAGATGGCAGCCCACCAGGCTCCCCTGTCCCTGCGATTCTCCAGGCAAGAACACTGGTGTGGGTTGCCATTTCCTTCTCCAATGCATGAAAGTGAAAAGTGAAAGTGAAGTCGCTCCGTCGTGTCCAACTCTTCTAGGTCCTGGTTAAATATTTATTTTACCTTCTCAATCCATGCCTGCACTCTGTGTTTGAGATCTTGGATCCTCTTTACTATCATTACCCTGAGGTCCTTTTTGGGTCGATTGCCTATTTGGTCTTCATTTATTTCATCTTGTGGATATTTAGCTTGTTCGTTCTTCTGCAACATATTTCTCAGTTGTCTCGTTTTGTCTGACTTACTGTGCTTGTGGTCTCATTTCTGCAGGCTGCATGGTTATAGAGGAACTACAAGTTCTACTTGCTTCTGGTGTCTGCCCCTGGTGAGTAAGATTGGTCCAGGGACTTGTGTAGGTTTCTTGTGTTGGGGACTGGTTCCTGTCCCCTGCTGGGTGGAACTGAGTCTTGTTCCTCGAATGGGCAAGACCATGTCAGGTGGTGTGTTTTGGGCTGCCTGTGAGTTTCGTGTGACTTCAGGCAGCCTGTCTGCTGATGGGCTCCTGTCTAGCAGGTTGTTTGGTGTGAGGTGTCCAGTACTGGAGCCTGCAGGTATTTGGGTGTAGCTGGGTCTTGGTTTCAAGATGGAAAGCTCTGGGAGAACTCACACCAATTAATATTCCCTGGGGCCAGGAATTCTCTTGTGGTCCACTGTCTTGGACTTGTCACTCTTACTGCAGAAGCCCAGGCCTAACTCCTGGCCAGGGAACCAGGGGCCCACAAGCCATGCATCACAGCCAAAAGGGGGAAAAAAAGAAAAAAAAAGAAACAGACAAACAAAACTTAAGACAAATGATGGAAGCTAAACCAACCAAACAAAAAAGATAACAACCAAACAAAAGAACTCCTCAGACAAAAAGAAACCATGAAAACAAAGAAAAACAAACAGAAAGTCAACTAAAAAAAAGTAAGCATAAACCAAACACCCCAAAACAATCATATAAAAATTAAGAAAAAATGAAACAACAAAATAGTAAATTAAAAATATATTGAACATTTTAAAGAAAATCTAAGTAAAAAATCATCAAAGAAACACAAAACAGCAAGCACAGAACAAAATGAAAGAAAATAAAACAAAACAAATACTAAAAATCCCAAAGCAAATAATGGTAATAATGTTTTCCTGAGGCCTCTGTTGTCAGTGTTCTTGCCCCCACTGTGAGCCACAGCCAAACTTCGCCTCTGCAGGAGGCCCCCAAATACCTCCAGGTAGCTCTCTGGACCTGCTGTTGGCACTACGGAGGCAGCTTAGTCTGTGAGACAGACTCACATGTGACAATACCCATGTATATTTTTTCCCAAAGTCCAAAGCTGCTTAAAGCTAGACTGTGGGAGCACTTATCATCCTTTCAGATATTCCACAAATGCAGGACTGAGGAGAATACTTAGATTTCATCCTCAGCTTATGTAACTATATAGATTTCCTTAGTTGCACAGTCCCTTTGTGGGGGCTGTGCTTTGGTTTTGGCCCAAGTGGGGCTCAGCTTTGGTTTAGGCCCCACCCCAGCATGTGGGCCTACCTCAGGTATACCTTCTCTGCTCAGGTGAGAGCCAGGGAATGCAGCAACTGATTGGGGCACTTATTTGCTCAGGCTGGGAGGGAAAAGGTGGCCATAGCTGGGGCCTGTGTGAAGTGCCTGTGGTGGCAGAGACCAGGAGAAAGTTGCAAATGACTGGGATGTGCTCACTCTGGTGGGAATCCACCCCAGGGCCAGCAGGGGGTTCCCAATGGTGGCCCCACGCCTTGTGTGCCATTCTACAATGGCGCCTCATTTCCAAGGCAATCCATGCTGCTTTTAGAAGCATTCCCGGTGGAGTCCCTCACTCCTGTCCCCTCAGGTTGTCTCTGAACAGCCAACAGTGGTACTCTTCCTGGATCTGCTTTCAAAACCTCATGCTTTTGCACTCAACCCTGATTAGCATTGGCAGCTTCTTGGGGTGCTGAGGCTGATCCTGGAGGAAGTTTTGGCATGGACAGTGCACATGGACCTTCCAAATTCTGCATAGTAGGGGGTTTGGCTTGAGGGACTGGTGAGCCTGCTCAGATGGGTCCCCCTCCCAGTGCCCACGGCGTCAGGGGCTAGTGGGTCAGGGAGAGATTTGCAGTAGTGGCTCTGCCTCTTGGATGCCACTCAGCAATGGCACCTTGCTTCTAGAGTGTCCTGAGCTTCTTCTGGAAACTTGCCTGATTGTGGAGCTCCTTACACTTGTCCCTTCAGGCTGTCCCTTCATAGCCAGCAGCTGTCCCTTCCCCGGGTTCACTCTGCAAACCTCACTTTACAGCACCCAGCCCCACTCCATACCAGGAGACACACAACTGAGGCAGGGGTGCAGAGGGCTACAGCACAGACCACGCGTGCACAGTTCTTACTTTTTCCTGCCTTCCACAGATCGGTCGCTGCATTCCCCTCTGGTCCTCTGGAGGTCCCTTTCTGCCCTAGCTGAATCCCACCACAAATGGGCTTTTCTGAGTACGAGAACCTCTCTTCACCTTCAGATCCCTTCCAGAGATGCTGGTCCCTTCCTGTTTCCTCTTTTCATTTTTTTCCTTTCTTTCCTCCTACCTGATTGTGTGAGGATTTTCTTGACCCTTTTGGTGCCTGAGGTTTTCTGCTAATTTTCAACAGGTGCTCTGCGACAGTTGGTCCATTTGTAGGTATATTCTTGATATACTTGTGAGAAGAGCAAATTCTTCATCCTCCACTTCCACCATCTTGACCCCTCCCTCCAGCAGCAACATTCTGATGAAGACCCCAGGGCTCAGGGGAGAAGATGACTTGCTCAAGGTCAGCCAGCTGGTGGGTGGCAGAGCCTGGCTCTAATCCCCTTTGTCTCTGAAGTTCTGGCAATTAGTCACAAACAAAGCTGCCTTCCTCCCTTTTCCCAGCTCCAGTCTGGAAGACCTTATGCATCACACATCCTGAATTTTAAATTGCTTAATATTTTGTATAGGCCCACTCCTATTACCAAAGCCTCATTCAGATGGAAACAATACTTCCCCGGGTAACTTCCGTGGCCTCCGGACTCCTGGCTCATGGATGAAGTTCAAGGTGACAAGCAGAGAAGGCTCCAGGGCTTCCAAACACCTATTAGGCACTGAAGTTAAGCAAGGCTGAAGCTGACCGTCCAGAACACACATTTTGAGTCACTGCCCTGTAGCGTCCTGGCTGAATTCAGAGAGGAAATGAAATTATGAAAGGTAGAAATCTGGGAGAGGGGAGACTGGGGAGCAGAAGATAATGCCTAGAAAAACCCAACAAATTATTCTCCATTTCCCTGAAGGCTTGGCATTAGATAAATAAAACCTGAGAATGAACAAGGTGATTTTTAAATCTAAAGTTAATATAAAGAAACTGATTTGTAGATGTTCATATGTGCGTTCATGTCTGAGCCTACTCCTTCAAAATCACAATAGAAGACTATATGTGCCTAATTTTTTCACATGGTGATGTGGTTTTCTGAAGCTGTTTTTGAAAGTTTCCAGTTTCCCATACGATCAGACATATGTGTTAGTAACAGTTCAATAACATGGTATTAGCTTAGTTAAATAAAGAGTAATTGGTTTGAGTCTTCCCTTCATATAAAACTTGGTTAACAGCATGGGGACTAAGTTACATTATATCTTCTCACCTCCTTTGGTTTGTTTAGACTGAAGTCGGGAAAACGATCACTTTCAGGAACCAAACCCTCTAGTGTCCGACACTCAGCTGCGAGGTTGTCTGGGCCTCCTGTCTGGTGTGGTTACTTGACGTGCTCAGGGATGTGTTTTTGCTGTAGGGCTAGGCCTCTCAGACGACTCTAATTAGGAAATTAAATGAGTATCGACAGTTTGGAGAATTTTGTCTTCATCCTTTTCTCTTTCCTCAGTCTATGCCTTGACCAGGCCACTGTATACTATAAAAATCTTTCCTAAATTAAAAGCAGACTTGATGAATGATGCCTTACTTTTGCTTTGTCGATGGTTCTTTTTGTCTAAAATATAACAAGTTAAAATCAACATAGAATTATGAAAGCTGCTCTATGTATTTAATCGGACACTCCTTGGTGAACAATTATGCCAGCTTGTTTAAATTGTTCCTAAATAAATCATTTTTGTATATCTATTTAAACTGTGAACTGAACTTTTACTCTCGCTTTTGATAGACAGTTATCATAAGTGTCTACACTTTTCTCTGACTTTATTTTTTATAAGCCTGAATCAGACCATGCGTTTTAAATTATGTGTTTGTCATGCTTGGCAGTTCATTCACTGTTTGGCCATTCCTAAGCTTCTGTAATTCTTTTGAGGGCTCCAAAAGGTCACCGCGTGCCCTGACCTCCTGCTAGGTGGACGGCTTTTTTCTCTCTCCAGATGTTTTCCACTTCAAACTTTTATAGCCATAGCTTGTATACAAGTCGTATATGAATAGTGTCAAGTCATTGTCCAGCGGTGAAATTAGGACGCTTTCAAATTGGAGGGAAATGTTAACAGAGAGCAACCGTTGTCCTGCCAGTGTTGGTCCTGGCAAGCCAGCTCTGAGCAGGCTGTTTTCCCTTCAGCCATCTGTGCTTCCATAAACAATCTGCAGCGGTTTCTTCTTCTCATTCAAATTCTAGCAGCTGGATTCCCGTCTAAGTTCCTTTTGATGTTGTGACACCAGTAGCAGCCCTCTCATGAATCTTGGTGTTTCTTTCTACTTTGGGGGATTATATCACCAAAGATGTTAAGTAAGTAGTTCACTTGACTCTTCACACATAGGGATTCTGTAACCCGTATGCCAAAGGAGAGCACTCTGGCCTGATGCTAAAATGAAGTAGAGTAAGCCCCCTGTGCAACCTCCAGTGTCCTTGTTTCTTATCTTTTTTAAAACAAGTAAATCCTTCTATCTCTTTAACATTTTTCATCATCTAAGAAGTCGCTCTGTTTTTCCCCTCTCCGCATTACCCATCAGTGCTGTCTATTTCTGGCACTGTGCACTTTAGCAACTTGGATTCAGTTCAAAGAAAGTGCTTCCATAAATAAACATTTAGCTTTATTAGGTATTAGTAGACTTAACCCTTTCTAGTAAAAACTTTAGATGCACGAGTACTTGTATATATGTTATATACATATATATGCATATGTTATTTAGAGTATGAACATTTATTTATGTACAAAATCTTCATGAACATAGTCACATTCTTGTTTCTGTTTAAATTCATCTAATGCACAAATATTTTGCTTTTTAAGAAAATCAGCAGTATGAAAAATTATGGAAATTTTTAGAATATATTGAGCTTGCTCTTTTACAAGTGAAAAGAGTTAAAAAACAAATCTAGAGTCATGATTTTTTTACTACTATTACTTTACAAAAAGAATTGTCAGAGTCTATAAAACAGCTTTTCTTTAAAGAAAAGGCAAATGTCAGGAAGTAAGTTAGCATATAAGCAAAAGGAAATATTAAAATATCTTTCAGAGAGATTTGTGAGAAGTTGAACTGGTGACCTGACAATCAAAAACTGAGCAGAAAACCATAAATAAACATGATTTTTTAATTTAAAAATTAGACATATAAATGATATAAAAATGCAGATAAACATTACACAAGTTGAACATTCACTAATTTTTCACTGTGATATCAGAAACTTGAATTTAACAAAACATTCAAGTAATTGATCAATATTTGACCTATTCATTGATAAATTTTATTGATTTTGTAGGAAAAAGACATTAAAAATGAGCTTGACTATCACTTTTAAGCTCTTTAATATTCAGATGCATTTGCTTTTATGCAGAACTGTATTACTAAACTCAGGAAGAATATTTTTTTCTGAATTCATTCAGAATAAAATAGAAAACTCTTTCCCTTGAGGAAATAAACTTTTCTTCAATTTCAGTGAAATATCAATGAGTTAATGATGTTGAGCGCCCTTAATTTCATCCCAGGAAACTATTTCCATAACTAAAAGCTCCAATGGTCAGTCTATCTTGTTCTTCATTGTGGCCTGAGTACCAACATGGTAGGCACTCAAAGAATAGACTGAAAAAATGTTTGAGTATTGGTTGATACTTGAAATTCATTACACTCAAGTCGCCTTGCAGGAGATACTAGGAATAAGCATCAGATATTCTGGCTCTGCCACCTGGCCAGTTGTGTGGCCTTGAATGAGGTATCCAAAGTTCTGCTGATTGCCTCAGTCATAAAATAATAGAATTGCAGCATTGTTGCAGTGTGGTCTCTAGACAGAGCAATAGCCTCTCATTTCTGCAACAAATATATATTGAACGCTTTGCTAACCACCATGCAAAACTGTATTTATACCATGTTTCTGTAATTTACAGTGCTAAGCTAGTGGAAAAGAAGTGAGAAGAGTATTCCTGGGAGATAATGAAGACGGTTGAAACCACAGAGGAACTGAAAAAAAGACTTTGTGTGGTAGAAGAAAGCTGGGTGATGGAAATACAGCATGGAGAGCAGCAGGAGGAGAAGAGGAGCCAAAGGAGGAGGCTGCTGTGGGGCCTGGAGGGAGGCTGATGGAGGCTGGGACCAGGCTTTAGGGTAGGGCAATGGAGCTCATGAAAAGTGGGTGAGATTGAAATCTATTTTGTTTTAGAATTGAAAGTAATTGGAATGAATATTTTTAAGCTGAAGACTGAGTGATCAGGCACTCTGAAGAGTAATTTTCAGAATCCCTGCTCAAGGAGGGATTGAGGTGGAGGTGGCATTGGCTAGGGTGGAGAGCACAAGTGGATGAGGAGACGGGCAAACCAAGTTTGCCTTGTGAGCATCAGGTGGGGGTATCAAGCAGGCAGGTGGGTGCATAGAGCTTAGAGGTGAGTGCTGGATGAAAATATAAACTGATATCACTAGACTATACAGATGGTATTTAAATTATGGGACTATGGTATGTATTATATTTACAGTGGAATATTTCTTAGCCATAACAAAGAATGAAATGATGGCATTTGCAACAACATGGATGGACCTAGAGATCATCACACCAAATAAACCAAAGACAAATATTATATGATATAACTTATATGCGGAATCTATAAAAGATAAAAATGAACTTATTTTTAAAACAGAGACTCACAGACACAGAATGCAAACAATGATTATTAAAGTGGAAAGGGAGGTGGGGAAGGGATAAATTAGGAGGTTGGGATTAACATATACACACTAACTACTGTATATAAATTAGCTAATCCACAAGGACATTTGGTATAGCACAGAGAACTGTCTTCAATAGTTTGTAATAATTTATAAGAAAAAAGAATCTGAAAAGGAATATGTATTTATGTATGTATAATTGAATCATTGTGCTGTGCACCTGAAACTAACATGACATTGTAAATAAATTACACTTCAAAAAAAAAAAATATGGGCCTGGGAGTAATAACAGCAACCGTATCAGACCCTGAACAATGCCGATGCTGTTTGTTTGAAGAGCTCTATAGTACTCATGGAACCATTAGAATAACTTTTGGTTGAAGTCAAATACCCATTAGTCACTGCTGGCCCAGAGTTTTAGTGGCAAAATCATGCAGATAGTCTCTTTTTTTAATCCTTCTTTTTCAAGTAATACAAAAATATTTTTATATGAAAGAATAGCTCTTGATTAGAGTCTTACCTATCTAATATATGTATTGAGATTTGAATTGGCTCTGTGAAGCTCAGGTAGAAATAAGTCACATTTGAATATATTTTGTTACTCAATTATAACATGGCTCCCAGGCTCTGTGATTTATTGGTGGGAAATTTCAGTGTAGATCTGCTTTTATTGGAGGAGTCTGTTCTTCCAGAGGCCTTGGCAAAAGCTCTAGGGGCTTAACTGATCAGAAGTTTTGGGCAAGAACCATCTGAACTCCTCACCTTCCCCTGGTTGACTGCTCACACCAGCCATAGCTCCCTGGGCCAGTGAGAAGCTGTCTTTGCTTTAGAGGAAGCCATGTAGGATTTACTTTGGAGCTGAAGTTTTGGCTAATCTTCCAACTAGAATCTCTAACTCAGAATCTCAAAAATTCCGCGTTTTAATCACCCTTCTATTTCAGAGGTTAAAGCTTCTGCCTCCAATGCGGGAGACCCGGGTTCAATCCCTGGGTTGGGAAGATCCCTTGGAGAAGGAAATGGTAACCCACTCCAGTATTATTGCCTGGAGAATCCCATGGATGGAGAAGCCTTGTAGGCTATAGTCCATAGGGTCGCAAAGAGTCGGACACGACTGAGCGACTTCACCCACCCTATTTTTTCTATGTAGGTCCTCGGGAGAGGAAGACCCAAGCTATGGACTTTGTGACCTCCAGGGGGTCCAGGAGAGACTCATACTGCCAAGTCACAGCCCAATCTTTTGCTACTGAGTGTCCATCACCAAGGGTAATTTCAGGTTTGTTCTTCTCCCTAATTGGATCAGTGACTATTTTTTTGTGGACTGGAACATTCTCTCTTCCTAACTGGTTTGTGGCTTTCAAGATCTACCAGGCCTGCTGTTGCTTTCACATGACACCCATGCCTGTAACTTCAGATTGGTGGGTCCGGCCTGCCACGCCTGCCCACTTTGCCCACAAGTAAAGCTAACCAACGGGCAGTTGCACTTCTCGACCCTCTTGTTTGGTTGTGCATTGTTCTCAGCTTCACTGTGGGCTGGGACCTCCTCCTGCAAACCCTGGACCTTTGCTTCTTGCCTGACAAGTCACACAGCAGGCAGGCTGATGGGTCTGCCCGTCTGCAGGTATGAGCTCTCTTTTCTTGTCAGTGTGTTTTGGAAGGGGCCTCAGGAAAGGGGCTCACCCTAGGCTTCTCAAAAACTGACAAAGCAGCTGTGGGAGATTTCGGCTGCTCTGATAATGTCTTGTCTGCTTTAGCTGTTTACAGGCTAAGCCAGTCCCCCCTGAAATCATCCACTGGACACTTGTTTCTCAAATAGTGGATCTTTCTCTACTTTTGAAAAATCTGAGAAAGTGCCACAGTTTAGTCAAACTGATCTCAGAACAAAGCAAGTGTCTGATGTTATCCTGTTGTACTCGTTTTAAACAGACTATTCACATTTCCTGAGTATAAAGAGACTGGATAGAACTCTTCCAATCCATCCACATTGTGGTCTGTGTCTACTCACACACCTTTACAACTGGTCTCCTGGTGTTCCTCCAAAAAACTGACATGCTCTGATCTCTGATATTCAACACTTCAGGACATCTGTTTTGATTAGTTGAGACATTTGTTCACATTCATGAAAGCCCTAATGGGTGGGAATACCGCTTCTGGAAACTAAACTCAGATTTGATAATTTACTTTTTGCATCAGAGGGAATACAGCGTCCCCCACTGTCTGTTTAGTACATTAGCTGTTGTTTTTGGTGGTACGTTTAAGTGCGGGACCATAGGATTGCTTCTGTACCCCAGGACTTTGGCACCAGGTCATCATGTGCACTCCTTATTAGTAAAGAGATTTCCTGTTTGGAAATTCAGAGTCTGAGACAGGCTTCAAAAATCTTCTATGCTCCTCTATTTTTGATATTTCTCTAGTAATGACACAGAAATCCATCTCTTGGGAAAACTCTTAAGACTGTACTCATTTTCTGTTCCTTTCTAAACTTTTGGAGTATCACTCTATACTATCTTAGGAGATTTAAAGCAATTTTTGCACATGCTCTCAAACTCAGTTCTGTCACATCCATGGGTATTTGCCATGTCCATCATTTTCAGAGTTCACATTTATCTTTGCTCAGCAGGGCTCCAACGGGGTCACAGCTGTAACTGGTTTCTTAAACAGTCTGAACTCAGTTGGGAGTGAATATGAAACCATCCTATTTTCCTCTAGTCACTGGCTGGGACCACGCTCAGATGAATTTCTCTTTATTGTATCTTGGACAATATCTTGGCCACATTAAAACTGGGGTCACTTTGGATGATTTAAAGTGAGTCTATTTTAAAACTCTAGTCTCCTTTCTGATTGAAATCTTAACTCCTCCTCTCTGCCAGTAGCTCTTGAATGGGAGTGGGCAGGTTCTGCTCTTTCATTTCCCTTATTTGAAGAGAGGAGGCTGAAAGTTGAATATCTCAGGGATAACTCTTTTCCTTTTCTGAGAACAGGCAGATTCTGGTGGTCATTAGGACTGTTCTTTGGGGTTTCTGTTTTCCTTCTCACTTCATGGAGGAGTTGCATTTCCTGACTCCTTTATGTATGTTTACACAGACAGATAGAGGAAGAAGGGGATGTTGGGGGAATCAAATATTCTTAACGCTTCCACCTGTGATGAATGTCTCATTCTAGTTTGTTTTTATCAGCCAGTGACCAATGAAGTCTACCTTCTGATCACCAAATAGTTGGCCACTTCTTACTCAAAATTTCCATCTAGATACTGCATTCAACCCCAAGTCTAGAATCTCTGAGTGATGCTCCCGTCTCTTTACCAGGCCTGGATATGGGCTCTCCTAGCCTGCAGATCTATATATGTGATAGACAAATTATCTTTCTCCCATACATGTGTTACAAAGTGATGGAAGAAGCAGAGGACAACAATAATCAATATTCCCATTTAGAAAGAAGGAAGAACAGGAGACACAAAGCAGCTTCAGGTCCATCAGTTCAGTTAAGTTCAGTCGCTCAGTTGGGTCTGACTATCTGTGACCCCATGGACTGCAGCATGCCAGTTCTCCCCGTCCATCACCAAATTCCAGAGTTTATTCAAACTCATGTCCATTGAGTCGTCTCTTCCTCTGTCATCCCCTTCTCCTTCTGCCTTCAATCTTTCCCAGCATCAGGGTCTTTTCAAATGAGTCAGCTCTTTGCATCAGGTGGCCAAAGTATTGGAGTTTCAGCTTCAGCATCAGTCCTTCCAATGAATATTCAGGACTGATTTCCTTTAGGGTGGACTCTGCAGTCCAAGGGACTCTCAAGAGTCTTCTCCAACACCACAGTTCAAAAGCATCAATTCTTTGGTGCTCAGCTTTCTTCACAGTCCAACTCTCACATCCATACATGACCACAGGAAAAACCATAGCCTTGACTAGATGGACGTTCGTTGACGAAGTAATGTCTCTGCTTTTTAACATACTATCTAGGTTGGTCATAACTTTCCTTCCAAGGAGTAACCGTGTTTTAATTTCCTGGCTGCAGTCACCATCTGCAGTGAGTTTGGAGCCCCCCCAAAATAAAGTCTGACACTCTTTCCACTGTTTCCCCATCTATTTGCCATGAAGTGATGGGACTGGATGCCATGATCTTAGTTTTCTGAACATTGACCTTTAAGCCAAATTTTTCACTCCCCTCTTTCACTTTCATCAAAAGGCTCTTTAGTTCTTCTTCACTTTCTGCCATAAGGGTGGTGTCATCTGCATATCCAAGGTTATTGATATTTCTCCTAGGTATCTTGATTCCACCTTGTGCTTCATCCAGCCCAGCATTTCTCATGATGTACTCTACCTATAAGTTAAATAAACATGGTGACAATACACAGGTCCATAGCGATTCTGAAATCCAGTTAGGCCTATGCTGACAGTGAGGAACATTCTTTGATTTATATCTCAACTCTGCTCACTGGAAGAGCCTCCTTCCTGTTTCCCATGTCTTTTGAATCAGTTGCTCTAGAATTTTATTTCCTTTCTATTATTCATCAAGTAATCAAAATATATACTGGGAAATTTGTCTGTCATTGGCTACTGAGTAGTTTTATCAACCTGCTTCATAACCATGAGCACCTAAGATCATTTTGAAACTGGTCAGGATCCCATGGGGGCTCCTTGGTACAAATCCTTTCTGTGTCCTTCAGTTCTTATTTGTAGGAAATAGACTTCCTTCAGCCTCCCTGTCCTTCTCTGAGTCCCAAAGGACAGGTTCAAACAGTTGCTAATTAGGGAAGAGAGGGGATGCAGAGATAGGGGAGGAACAGTTAAGAAACAATAGTGGGCCTTGGGGCAGGGTCCTGGTTCCTCTTGAAGGGATACATGTAACATCTTTGAGTTCTTCTGTAAGAATTAAGGCCCCCACCCAGGTGAAGGATGGTAACTTCAGACTGAGCACAAGATCCCTGAAGGACTGCCCTGTTACTTCACCACCAATCAGTAGGCAGAAATCATATACCCTGGAGCTCTCACCCCAAATGCTACCCATTAAAAACTTCTCTCCCAAAACCATTGGGGAGTTTGGGGTTTCTGGGCATGAGCTACCTGTTCTCCTTGCTTAACCCTGCAATAAACCTTTCTCTACTCCAAACTCTGATGTTTTAGTTTATTTGACCTCACTATACATCTGGCCCCATCACTTCATGGGAAATAGATGGGGAAACAGTGGAAACAGTGTCAGACTTTATTTTGGGGGGCTCCAAAATCACTGCAGATGGTGACTGCAGCCATGAAATTAAAAGACACTTACTCCTTGGAAGGAAAGTTATGACCAACCTAGATAGCATATTCAAAAGCAGAGACATTACTTTGCCGACTAAGGTCCATCTAGTCAAGGCTATGGTTTTACCAGTGGTCATGTATGGATGTGAGAGTTGGACTGTGAAGAAAGCTGAGCACCAAAGAATTGATGCTTTTGAACTGTGGTGTTGGAGAAGACTCTTGGGAGTCCCTTGGACTGCAAGGAGATCCAACCAGTCCATTCTAAAGGAGATCAGCCCTAGGTGTCCTTTGGAAGGAATGATGCTAAAGCTGAAACTCCAGTACTTTGGCCACCTCATGCAAAGAGCTGACTTATTGGAAAAGACTCTGATGCTAGGAGGGACTGGGGGCAGGAGGAAAAGGGGACAACAGAGGATGAGATGGCTGGATGGCATCACTGACTCGATGGACGTGACTCTGAGTGAACTCCGGGAATTGGTGATGGACAGGGAGGCCTGGCATGCTGCAATTCATGGGGTCGCAAAGAGTCCAACATGACTGAGTGACTGAACTGAACTGAACTGAACTGAACTGATACACTGGGCACATGAACTTGTGTTTGGTAACAATTTTGACTCTTGAACAACCACTGCCGTTTTTAGTTCAGCTATGTGGTTTCTTTGGTAGCATAACTCTGCTGAAAACATAACAAGCACCATATCTATTAGGTTCCATTCAGTTGTATTTGCCAATAAACACATAGTTCATTTTTAGACCTATTAATTCATTTTGCTAAGTTATCTTGTGTCCACTTGAGCCTACCTCAAAGCCTGGTAGCCTACCAGGCTTTAATCTTTTTTCACTAAATCCTGTTCCCTATTG
Organism: Capra hircus; assembly: GCF_001704415.2. Taxonomy (NCBI): domain Eukaryota; kingdom Metazoa; phylum Chordata; class Mammalia; order Artiodactyla; family Bovidae; genus Capra; species Capra hircus. Next base: position 1,652,626 of record NC_030816.1, on the reverse strand, counting down.
GAAGAAATAAGCATTAAATCTTAGCTGTACTGTCTCTTCTGTCTCCTTGATCTATTCAGAGATTTCAATGAGTTTGAAATTTACATCCTTGATTTTTATCCTTGATGAGTTCTAGTTGGACTTTATCATTCTAAGGCATTCTTAAAATTTCCTTTTGCAAATTGAGAAAGGAGAATTAGTAGCCTCTTTCAGCCTTTTTATTCATGGATTTTAGCTATTCCATTTTACTTGTTTTTACTTCTGCCTGAAGCTAGCCAATTCTTTTCTGAACTCATCTATTTCTCATACTGCTTTATCAAATGAAGCTAAGAGCAACCAGCACACAATAATAACATTATTTTCTTATTTCTTTCACTAAAAATACAGATTATCTCTGTATGTTATCTTCTCTCCAAATTATTTCAGACAAAACTTTTACCAAAGACATCACTGGTATATAGCATCGACCATCATCCTTTCAGCGTCCAATAATATCTTTCTAGCTGCCCATCCCCAGTTATAAGCAATGCTATGTATTTGTGGTTTTATGTTATATAGCCTGTCAGTTTAGTTCGGTTGCTAAGTTGTGTCCGACTCTTTGCGAGCCCATGAATTGCAGCATGCCAGGCTGCCCTGTCCATCACCATCTCCTGGAGTTCACTCAAACTCATGTCCATGAGTCGGTGATGCCATCCAGCCATCTCATCCTCTGTCGTCCCCTTCTCCTCCTGCCTCCAATCCCCCCTTGGAATGGGGGAGGCTCCAGTTGATGCAGGCTCCATGTAACTAGCACTAGAGAATCTGCCTACAATGCAAGAGACACAGGAGACCCAGGTTTAATCCCTGGGTTGGCAAGATCCCTTGGAGGAAGAAATGGTAACTCACTCCAGTATTTTTGCCTGGAAAATCTCATGGACAGTGGAGCCTGGTAGGCTACAGTCCATAGGGTTGCAAAGAGTCAGTCATGACTGAGCACACGCATGCAGGTTTGTTCCCTGAAGATGTTCAGGGACTCAGAATGATGGAAGCTCCAGTTTATAAATGCTCCATGTAACTAGCCATTATTGACTACAGCTAGTTACTTGGCTACACCTAAATTCAAATTGGATGGGGAAGTGTAAGACTACCAGATGCTTGGAAAGAAAACTGGAATGTTTGTGAACAGCCCTAATGAATATTATAATCATTGTAGCAAAATAGTAATTGGTTTTAGCTTTTGATATTTTAACTTGGCCATCTGTGGTACAGATGTGGAATGCACAAGAATTCTTAGCAATCCTGATACTTCCCCCAAGCCTGTTTCTTTCATATTCTTCCCAATTTACTTAATAGCAATTCCATTTGCTCTGTTTATTGCTCAAAAATCTTATCTTTCATGTTTTTCTTTCACACTCAACATCCAATGTGATAGTCAATCCGATTGGTTTTACCTTCAAAATACAGCCATAGTATTACCACTTGTCTTCACCTTCACCTCTACCATTTAGTTTTAAGCTACCATTGTTTTTCACCTCCTAATTGTTACCCTAGTTCTACACCTTCAACCTGTAATTATTTTCAACACATTTCTCATCATATTTTTTAAATGCAAAAGCATATCATATAATTCCCTTACTCAAAACCCTCCAAAAACTGTATCTCTACTGCCAAAATAGAACAATGCCTGGCACCTAGTATATCCTCAGGAAAGTTTGTTAAAGAAATGAATAAAACAATATTGATTTATGAAAAGACAAATAGATCCATAGAACCAAACTGAGTATTCACATTGGAATTTTGTATATGGTGAAGGTGGCATTTCAAGTCAGTAAATAAGAAATGTTGGTGAAGATGTGGGGAAAGGAAACCCTAGTTCACTGTTGGTAGGATTGTTAATTGGTGCAACCACTGTGGAAAACAGTATGGAAATTCCTACTATAAAATCCAACAATCCCTCTTCTGGGTGTATATTCAGAGGAAATGAGAACAGAATATTGAAGAGATCACCTTCATGTTCATTGTAGCATTATTCACAACAACCAAGATTTGGAAACAACCTCAGTGTCTGTTAAGAGATGAATGGATTAAAAAAATATGTGGATTATTACTCAACCACAATAAAGGAGCAAATCCTGTCTTTTATGACAACATGGATGGCACTTGAGGTCATTACACTAAGTGAAATAAACCAGAAAAAGAAAGACAGTATTATTTATATATGGAATCTAAATAAAAATTCAAACTCTTAGAAGCAGAGAGCTGAAGGTGGTTGCCAGGGGCTGGGTGGTGGGGCAAAGTGAGAGAGGTTGGTAAGGGTGAAAACTTTCAACTATAAGATAAATAACTTCAGAGGATCTAATGTAAAACATGGTGAATGTAGTTGATAACACTGTATTATGTTTAAAAATCTGAATTTCTTCTCTAAAGATAAAAATAATGATGCCTGAATTAATGTTTTTTTTCTGGAATGTTATTTGAGTTTTTCATCCCTGCATTTATTTGGCAAATATTTTTTGGTAACTAGAGCCAGGCCTTGGTTAGGTACTAGGTACAAGCCAGTGAACAAAATAGAGAAAATCTCTACCATGAGGGAACTGAAGCACTCATTGAGCATCCATCGAGAGACTGTGTCAAGGCTGTAAACGTGAATAGAGTTCCTGCCTTTAAATACTTATTAAACAGATATGAATGTATAATCATAGAACAGAAATATTAATACCACCATACCCCTAGAAAGATCAGTGGTTTTCAGAAAAAAGAGGGTGCATATGGCATATATATTATACTATTAAAAAGTAACAACACATACATGCTGTTGTTGCTGTTTAGTTGCTCAGTCATTTCTGACTCTTGCAACCCCATGGCCGGGAGCCTGCCAGGTTTCTCTGTCCCTGGGATTTCTTAGGCAAGAATATTGGGGTGTTGTCATTTCCTTCTCCAGGGGATCTTCATGACCCAAGGATCAAACTCATGTCCCCTGTGTCTCCTGCACTGCAGGAGCCAACTAAGATGAATGAAAAAAACTCAATATCAAATTCATTCATAAGACAGACAACTGGTTAATTTCTTTGCTACATGTACAGCTTAAAAAAAAAAAGTCAGAAAAAACACAAAATGCACAAGAATGTGACCAGAGAGAAAAAGAAATAAAAATGGCTCAAACATATAATAAGAAAAACCATGATCTCTGTGTTAATACTGAAAAAAAAAGTAAATGGGAACTTTAATGAGATATAATTTTAAAAGCAAAATATTGGCAGAAATAATTTTTAAACATCTGGTGTTTGACAAATAAAGTTTAAATTCTAGAAGAATGGATGAACACTAGATTTTAAGAAATCTAACATAAACCATAAAAGCAAATAAAACTTCATCATGAATTTATTAAGTATTTTTGGTTAACACTTTATTTTCCCAAGAAATACTGATGTCTTTTAAAATATTCTGAGATTTGTATTTCATCTGGACATAAATGATGCTGTCTATTCTAATGCCTGAAGCTGATCCTTGGATTGGCAGTTTTGTCCATGCAGAATCGTCCCTGGATTCTTGATGTTATGTAGAAGATTCACTGAAAAGATTCTCTTATATTCCTTATTGGAGAGCTCATTTATTTAGAGGAAAATCTTTTTGGTTTGAAGATCACAGATATAACAGTGATCAGGATCACACCATTGTGGAAAGCATGGACACAGAAATAAGAGAGCCCCTCATCTACGGCTAGGAGCCCACCAAGGAGGGTGGCTCCTCAGGTCACAAGGCTCTTGTGCTCAACTCTGGTTCCTCACACCCTCTCCCGCAGTGCCTCCTCCTGGCAGGATTCTAGACAATGATTTCAGCTGAGCTCTAGAGCATTTCCTCAAAAGGAAAGGCAATAAAGAGATTAATGCAATACTTCCTGTTGGGCATCTGGAAGGAGGAAGAAGGACATTTAAAGCAACTGAAAAGGATGCTTAGCTTTCTGGCTTCTCCTGTATTCTCCGCCTACTTCCTGTTTCCTTCTGCTGCTTCTAATCTGTCCAGGGTATCCCACAGAGGCCTCCTGGACCTCCCAGTCTGGCCTTGTTTTTCCCAGGCACTGGACTTGGAAGGACTCTTTGTTAGGCAGGACTGGGTTTCAAGGAGGCCAGTCGAAGGATCTGTAGAGAGAACAGTCTGTGGGGCCAGTGAAGCTGTCTCAGAAATCTTGCCTTGAGGCCCAGAATGTAAACCCAAACTACTGGTAGGAAGCTGTAAATTCTTCAAATCCAGCAAAAAGATTGGAACAAACTTTCTCCAGCTCACACGGAGGCGAACAGAAAAAAACACTTATCGCGTCCAAACTTGGAAAGTTGGTCTAGAAGCAGACTGGTTGAAGGGGACAGAGTTGATGGGAAAGCACTAACTACAGAGAAGTCTCTGTCCTTCCAAGGACTTCTCTGCAGGGGGGAGCCATGCTTCTACACAGAAATGCTTCCATGGTCTGGCTCCACTTCCCTGGCTTGGATGGGAGGCTGGATTCAAGGGCTTCCTTCAGGGAGATCTGCTGGCTACCTCATTCACCCTGGACCCCACTTCTCCAGAGTTACATTTTTCTCAGTGTGATAATGATGATCAGTAAACATCTCAGCCTCTCTGTTGCAATCCAGATGTGAGTTATACACTCTGATGCAAAGAGAATTAAAAAAGAATTGGTCCAGTATGTTCTTTGCAACATTTAGAATTCCTTTAAGAGGAATTTTCCAACTTAAACGTCTTTTTTTCCCTCTCACAAGCATTTTATAAGTCTTGCAGGATGATTAATCATTTTTCTAAATAAAACATTTACTACTCAATGTCTAAATAAGGTATTTGAAATGCAAAGAGGTTTTCCTTTGGCTCTTCTTAAAATAAAATGTTTCTGAAAATTTCTTGGATGAAAGGATATTGAGGTTTAAATGTGTTAAAAGTTTGAGAAGCTGGGCATGGAACCTATTTACCTGGTGACCTGGTTGCATGACTGCCCTATGTTTATTTCTGCTAAATGAGCCTGGGAGGACTGAGCACTGTTCCAATGCATTCCCAATGTTTTCATTGCTAATGTAATTATGGAGTTTTATAGAATATCAAGTGTATATAAAAATGAATCATTTGGTTTTGGAAGGCTTACTAGGCTTCTCGAAAGAAGAAAGAAAAAAAAGACTGTGTCTATTAAGGAGTCCCCTTTGCTTACTTCCCTGCTGATTTTCCTCCCTCCATTCCTCCAGATTCCCAGTGTAGCTTAGTTCCTTAGTTACTGTCTTTATTTCTTTATTTTCTCTCAATTCTAAGTTTTTGTCAATATCAAACTTCCAGACTCCCTGTCGTCACAACCACAGGACATGTCTAATTGTTTCTCTTTGTGGAAGAACTCTGAGGACTATAAGGTACTGTAGTAATGCTAAGTAACTTTTGCTACAGAAATAAAAAGAAAAAATAATCAGAAAGGAGAAAAGAAGACATAGATAATGCTAAATTTAATCATTTAGTGATAATCAAAGGAAAGTATAAGGTGAATCTTGTTCAGAGGTTGGAAAGTTGTAATTCAGTGATCCCTGATTCCAATATTAATATAATTTTGATGCATGGGTAAAAACTTCAGGATTCTAGGATGCAGAAAAGGCACGTGGACCTTTAAAGATTATTATCTTTTATGTGTGATGTGGGAAGTTGAAAGTGTGGCTAACTTAACCCAGTGGCGCTCAGGTGGGTTGTTTTGCCACCAGGAGAAGTCTACACTGTCTGGGGACTTTTCTGGTTGCCATAAATGGGGGTAAGGGCGCAACTCATATCTAGTGGGTAGAGGACAGGGCTACTGATGAACATTCTATGGCACACAGGGGAGCTCCCACAAGAAGAATTATCTGGCTGGTTTTGAGAAACCATAGCTTAATCTAACTCATCATTATTTAAAATTAAAAGTTCAACAAAGCCAACAAACATAAAAACTAACCGTCATATCATCTTCAGCCATTCTTCCTTTTGGGGGCGGAAACTCTGGTCTGTGATGGGGCTTCCATAGCAGCTCAGATGGTAAAGAATCTGCCTGCAATGCAAGATACCTGGGTTCCATCCACGGGGTCAGGAGGATCCCCTGGGTAAGGGAATGGCTACCCACTCCCGCATTCTTTCCTGGAGACTTCCATGGACAGAAGAGCCTGGGGGGTTACACTCCATGGGATCACAGAGTCAAACACAGCTAAGCAACTCACACACACTGGTCTGTGTTGTAGCACCATTGAGCTATTGAGAGTCTTGCTATGTGAAACCTTCAACTCTGTGCTACAGTGCCTTCTTCTTCATCGTTTAATTCACATTTAAGTATATTCAAGACCTTTTCTACGTGCCACTCCTTCTATGTCAAGCTTTCTGTGATATTGTCTCCTTATGACTCTGTCTCCTAAATAACCACTGTACTTCACCTCTCATGTTTTCTCCATGTCAGATTGCTTGTTCCCATGTGAGCACCTTCCTCCCACTGTGAGCACTTGATGGCTGAAGCTGGATTCTATGCATATTTAAAAACTCTGGCAGAGAGTCTTGGAGAAGGCAATGGCACCCCGCTCCAGCACTCTTGCCTGGAAAATCCCATGGATGGAGGAGCCTGGTGGGCTGCAGTCCATGGGGTCGCTAAGAGCTGGACACGACTGAGCGACTTCACTTTCACTTTTCACTTTCATGCATTGGAGAAGGAAATGGCAACCCACTCCAGTATTCTTGCCTGGAGAATCCCAGGGACGGGGGAGCCTGGTGGGCTGCCATCTAAGGGGTCGCACAGAGTCGGACACGACTGAAGTGACTTAGCAGCAGCAGCAGCAGCAGCAGAGAGTCTATCCCTCAGCAGCCGCTAAGAGATATGGTTGAGCAGATACTTTCATGCATGGAAGTCTCAGGGAACGAGCATCCCTGGGTTATCTTCTCACATACCTGGGCTTTGTTTATCTTTTGAATACTTTTGTGACACGTGAGCTTTGTTCAGCAACTCATTATATCACTTTCCAGCCCCAAACTCTTGCCTGAGCTGCATTATTGATGTATACACGTACAGTTGCTGCCACTTGCCCCCCGAAGTCGCTCAGGTACCTCAAACTGCCTTCATCAAAACCCTCCCTAACCTGTTATTCCCCTCATATTATTGCTATTATTCCTCTCAAATTATTTCCTTTCCTAATTTGATTCTTTTCTCAAATACCTTGTATCAAGACTGATAGAGAACTTCCAAACAACTTCCAAATTTCTTTCTTATTTCCATGACCAGTACTTTAGTTTACAGCTATAGTTCAGCATCCACACTGCTTCCAGAATTTTTGTTTTTAATGAAAAAATCTCTTCTTTCTTCTGGTTAAATCATTCACTGACTCAGAGGCTCCTCATCACCTGTAGATAAAATCCACATTGTGCAGACTGAGAAGATGAGTCCCTTCATGATGTTACCCCAGGACATTATCTCTCCAGCCTGTATCATCTTACGGTTTCTTATGTGTTCCCAGGACAGCAAACAATTTGTATCTCCCTGAAGTACTGTGCTTTATCACATGCCTTCATATGTGTTAACCTTGTCTAAAACCTCCTCCTCTCATCTCCAACCCCTTTTGTCATCTACCCACTGCCATCTACCAAGCCTCTCTCTCCCGAAAGTATTCACTTTTATCTTCAGGCTGAACTGGTGTCCCTTCACTGGGGTCCAAGCTCATTCTGGCTGTATTTCCAGTACAGCCCTTTTCTCATACTGTTGTCAGTGTCTGTCTTTTTTATTAAACTCTGAGTCCGTCAGGAAACGAGGATGCATCGTACACATTTCTTATTACAGACTGACAGAGAAGAGTTAGAAAACACAGAGCCTCTTTTGTAGGAAGTACTGAATAAGCATGTCTTCAATTTGTGCTTATTCAGTTAAACTGAATATTTTCAGTCAAACTGAATCTTGGATGAATATCCTATCAGGAATACATCTGGAGATGGAATGGTTATAACATATTCAGCTTATTTCTCGTATATCAATGTTCTTTAAAGGGACAAAAGCTCAAATTGTCTCCCAAGAGTGTGAGGCTCCAGTTTCTTTGTCTGTCTTGTTGGATGTTAGTCTCCATTCCTGTGGATGTTATTTAACTATTCAAACTCACAGAGATGCCATCCAATGACTTTACTCGATGGAATTTCGTTTGGCCTTTAGTGAGCTATCCTGAGTCTTTCCAGCCGCTGGGTTATCATCTGGTCAGAGTGCCGTGGTGGCTCGTGGTTGAGGAATGAATGAGGAAGGGATGGTGGCTTCTGACGACACTGCAGAAACGCGGCCATGGCAGGAGAAGCCTCCAGGCGACCGCATGCAGGAAAGGATAAGTGGGTGTTAGGTGAGGGCCAACAATGAGATAATTCACGTCTAGTTTCCAGGTTTCAGCTACTACAAGAATTTTGAACATTTAAAAATAGACATAATCGGTTCCCCCGGCACATTCCCAGACACAGAAGCCTCCTCCATCACATTCTCAGACTCTGTGGGTCCTTCAAGACATATAAAATAGAGGAGGGGCATTGAAGTCTGGACAAAATCGAGGCATGAACTAACATTCCACATTCCAAAAGGAAGAAAAGAAACCTCAAAGCAAGAATCACACCACTATATTCTTGCCGACACAGCTGAGGTTAATACTAAACGTGTCACATCCGTTTTATTTTATTTTCTTCGTCTGAGAAATGAAGTAGCAGGAAAAGGAGGAAATGAGGTTTAGGAAGGTGAATACGTGACTTGTAGTTTATATTTTATAGAAAAATATAGTGTGTAAAAGCCTTTCTGGAAAAATTGCTGAAACTGGATTGGGTTATTATAAAATTTGAATGCAGGCACATTGTTTTATCGAAACAAAAGTCAAGTAGTGTTCACCACTCAAAAAGCATTCATCAGGGGTGTTCAGTGTGATGATGGTTCAAATTATCTCAATTAGATTTCAAGAAAAGGAACAGTAAATGTATTTGGCTTGTTATTCATACTCTACTGAATTATATGTCACATTCAAACTGTGCAAACCCTTTAGGTCCATTTTGGGAAAAAAGGAACTAAAATTTTTTTATGTGCTATTTTGTTTATAGCATTTAAGCTTCAAACATCAAATCATTTCAACTGCTTTTTTTCTTAATTTCATTTTGGTATGAAACAGAGGGAAAGTATCACCTGAGAAATAACCTTTTTTTTTCCAGGAAAACTGTGCATATTTTTAATAATTATTTAATAAAAATATTTTATTGAAGAAAAATTGTGAAAAGAATTTCCTTTTCTTGGTTTGCGAAAATGTATGAAAGTTAGGAACAAAGCTTCTGCTATGTTTTATCATGAAAAATTCTTGATTTACTTTAAGTGGGTTTACTGAGAAAAATAAGCTGGAGAAAATTTCTATAACAATGATAGAAACTTGTTTGGGCAAATCATGTAGCTGCTTTATCCTCTGGTTGTCTCACATATAATATGAATTTTGATTGAATATGTAAAAGCGTTCGAGGCTTTGAAATTCAGTGATTCTCCTGTCTTCTTAATTAGCTAAAGGAAAGTTGATTTAAAAAACATATAACTCTATGAAGTGAGTACTATAACATCCTGCTTTTGAAAAATAAAAATTATTAAAGATCAAGTAATATTTAATTCATTCTTATTTTGTTTTTGTAGTCAAGATAATGTTTTTTTAAATGAAGGAGGAATAGTTTTATAGATCAAATTGTTTAAAGAGGTAACAAAATACACATTTTGGGCAGATGTTGAAAATTTGGGTATTAAAATCAACATCTAGTTTAAACTAAGGCTAAAGATCACCATCACGGAAGGAGTCTTTGGGCAAAAGAGGAAATCTGAAATTTCATCCAGTAATGATTTATCATTACATTTTCATTGTTCATGGTAAATATTTAAAGGTGTTAACTCAGGAGCGATTGTCTCTCAGCACTGCCGACAACAAATGGCTCTGTGTGTGTGGGGGGGGTGTGTGCTCAGTCATGTCCGACTCTTTGCAGCCCCCTGGAGTGTGGCTCTCTATCCGTGGGATTCTGCAGGCAACAGTACTGGTGTGAGTTGCCATTTCCTCTTCCAGAGGATCTTCCTGACCCAGGGATCAAACCTGAGACTACTGTGTTTTTGCATTGGCAGAGGATTCTTTACCACTGTGCCACCTGGGAAGCTTCCTCTAAATCAATATTAGTACTGCCAAATAAACACTGGGCTTCCCTGGTGGCTCAGAGGGTAAAGCTTCTGCCTGAAATGCAAGAGACCTGAGTTTGATCCCTGGGTCAGGAAGATCCCCTGCAGAAGGAAATGGCAACCCACTCCAGTACTCTTGGCTGGAAAATCCCATGGATGGAGAAGCATGGTAGGCTACAGTCCATGGGGTCTCAAAGAGTTGAACATTACTGAGCGACTTCACTTTCACTTTCAAATAAACATTTAACTGGTGGTGCTTGAAAAGCCACACTTTTCTCTGACACCATTGCTTTTCTGGTATATTTATTACTTCTGGATAGCAGACAGTTTACAAGGATGGATGTTGTCAACATGATTTTGGAATATTTTCCTCCCAAATCTTGAAATCTTGAGATGTTAAATGAATATTTATTTAATTTATTAATTAAATTTAAATTTATTATTTACTTAGAATGACTGTTCATTGGAAAAAAAATATTAATATTCTTGATTACCTTTGCTTTCCTAGATCTGCTGGGGCTTTTATATAGGAAGAATTCATACTCCATGCTATGTGTCTAAAAGTTATAAAATTTTGAATTTTTAAACACACAGAGATGTTATGGGGAGGGAGGTGGGAGGGGGTTCATGTTTGGGAATGCATGTACACCCGTGGTGGATTCATGTCAATGTATAGCAAAACCAATACAGTATTGTAAAGTAAAATAAAGTAAAAATAAAAATTAAAAAAAAATAAATAAAGAAAACCAGATAACTGAAAAAAATAAAATAAAATTAACACACACAGCCCCAAAACTTTCAGATAATTTTTCTCTTTGCCTCAGATATTTTTGTCCTTCTTCTGGTGTTAGAATAAAAAGGACAACACCTGTTATTTGCTGTGGTAATAACAACCACAGCAAATCTGACACTTAACTAGCTTCCTTTGGAATATTCATAAATTGATTAGATTTATATTATGTTATATAATGTCAATTCCTGGAGAAGGGCATGGCAACCCACTCCAGTATTCTTGCCTGGAGAATCCGCATGGACAGGGGAGCCTGGTGGGCTACAGGCCATGGGGATGCAAAGAGTCAAACGCAACTGAGCAACTAAGCATACCACAGCATAGCATAATGTCAATTAAGTTTCTCTTAAACCTTTCACCACCAAAAATATCTCTCAGGTTAGCCTAACATATTGCATAAATATTCAAGTTGAGGCATAGATTAATGAATTGCAGTCTTTGAAGAAAAGGAAAGTATGCAAAGTAGAGTCTGGACATTAAACACACGCACACACACATACAAATTTCCAGGTGACTCTTAGTGCCCACTCAGCATTGAAAAACCAGTGTGAAACCCTGTTACTTTACAGATGAAATAACTGAATCAGAAAAAAATATTGGTAAAATGTCATTGGGTTCCAGAGGAATGCATAAAAGTAAAAATAAACTTAAAAATTCACCTAACAGAAATGATTTATTATCGTCATATGTTTAGTAATAACACTTTTATTTGCAAATGATTGAAAGCCAACCCTAAACAGCATATGGATAAAGGCAAATGGGTTGGCTTATAGAACTCGGGAAAATGTTGACTACAAAACCCCAGGAAGGGCAAGCTGGCTATGAGGCACATTCCACGCCAGGTACTCAGACGCCACCGTTCCTGTCTGTTGTTGAGCTTTATTCTGTTCTGTTGGAGAGCACACTTCTCCACATGGCAGAACATGTGGTTGCCAATGGTTTCCAAATTTTACACCTCATCATTTAAGACACCAGGAAGAGAATGATCTCAAGATATTTCCCTAGGGCTGAATTGAAATATCCTAGAAAAGGATTCAACTCAAGTTGGGCACAGAACATAAATCAGATTGGTCCAAGGGACAAGGTCACACTGTACTGAAAGAAGCATTTCCATCTAAACCGTGTTGATGATGGAAGAGGCAGTTTGTAGACAAGAGATCCTTGAGAAACCAGCTTAGGTGTGTACTAAATTAACTTAGCCATTTAATTGAGAGAAATGTATTTAAATATATTCAAAATTCTTTCATTGGAAAATCTTTACCTGAAGTATAGGATAATTTTCTTGAGGAATCATTCTCTAGAGTAGAATCTTTCACCTTTTAGGAGTGGTGGCCCAGGAACTCCATAGGGTTTCCCTGATGGCTCAGACAGTAAAGAATGGGCCTGCAGTGTGGGGTTCCTAGGTGGCTAGTGGTAAAGAACACATCTGTCAATGCTGGAGACTTGGAGATGTGGATTCAATCCCTGGGTCGGGAAGATTTCCTTGGAGGAGGGAATGGCAATCCTCTCCAATAATCTTTCCTGGAGAATCCCCATGGACAGAGGAACCTGGTGGGTTACAGTCCATGCGATCACAATGAGTCAGACATGGCTTAGTGACTAATGCTTCCACTTTTTTTTTTTAGCCTACTCTCCTTGCATTTCATCCTATGCCTCATTTTTGTGCTCCATGAGGTCTGTATCCCCAGTTTAAAACCTCCTGGTTCAATTTCTTCAGGGAATAAGCCTCTCTTATTTGTCAAAGGAGTGGAGGAAGAGAAAGTAATTTTGTAAAAGTCGAGATGGAACTGGGCAGATGTTACACAGCAGGCAGAGGCTCCTGTCTTTAGAAGGGCCTACTTGCAAGGTTGGGCCTTGGCTGGCATCTGGTATCTTGGCTTTCAAAATATTCCCTTGTCCCTAAGTGGTAAGGTTAGTTTGCTGTGTCTCCTCTGTACAACACTGTGATTTATGTTGAATTCTTGGCTTTTCATAGTTGCTAGGCACAACTTGCTTACATGACCGGCCCTCAGTAAAAACCTAACTGTTAGTCTTAAACAGGCTTCCCTGGGCAGAAACACACCTGTTACTGCATTTTCCCCAATGGCAGGAATGTGTGCTCTGTGTGGCAGAGGATTGAAGGTAGGAAACCTGTGTATTTACTCCTCCAGACCCCACCTATGATTTTCCTACTGGTCCTTCTTGTATCACTGTAATAAATCTTCACTGTAATAACTCTTCACTGTGAGTACAAGTATATCCTGAGTCCTGATATTCCTTCTAGTGAGTCATTAAAAGTGTGGGTGGTCTTCGGATGCCTGAAACAGGGACTTTACTTTTGACTTCATGGTTTGCCCCAGTTCTGAACCTCTCTTCAATATTATGTTCTATGGCAGAACACTGTAATTCATTAGCTTTCCTTCTTCCCAAACTTCATTGGAATCTTTTGTCACTGGTGTCCTGATTCAAGTTCTTTTGTCCGTATGGACTTTCATCACCACTTTTCATTACTGTAAAATGATTTAGGTGCAGTTTTATGTAAGGGAGGATAGAAGCATGAGGCTAACATGTCATATTTATGTGGAAGCCCGCTATTATAACCATGAGGGTTTTTCCCTGGTCAATTTATCCTAGTCATTGTTAAAGAATACCATAGTTTGGATCCCCAATATCTTATCTTTATACCTATCTATAATGATTTTTATCTCTTTGTCCACATCTTCATTTTGTATAATTTTTCTGAAGTTACTTTTACATACCATTATTAGAGTCTTCTGTATATAAGTGGTTCTAATTAAATTATGAGATCTCATTAGCATTCTTTTTCTCCATAGTTTTTCTTTGTTTTGCCTAATGCAGGGAAGAAAAGCTCAAGAAGGAGGGCTACTGTTGTTGTTTAGTTACTGAGTTGTGTCCAACTCTGTGACCCCACGGACTGTAGCCCGCCAGGCTCTTCTGTCCATGGGATTTCCCAGCCAAGAATGCTGGAGTAAGTTGCCATTTCCTTCTCCAGAGGATCTTCCCAACTCAGGAGTTGAACTTGTGTCTCTTGCTTGACACGTGGCTTCTTTATAATTGAGTCATTTGAAAAGCCCCAAGAAAGAGAATATAAATATGTGCGTGTGTGTATATATATATATATGTATATAAAATTATGACTGATTCATGTTGATATATGGCAAAGACCACCAAAACATTGTAAAGCAATATCTTCCAACTGAAAAAATAAGATAATCAAGTAAAAAATCACCTTAATGCTTTATTAACTCATGTTTCATCATATTTCATAGAGTTAGTGCATTCGCAACATTCCTTGAAAGTAAAGACACATTATGTAATTCTTTGTTATATATTGCAATTTCCAAATATTGTTTCCCATTTCTGACACTCTCTCTACCTTTTGTAATATGTACCTGAAGTCTTTTTGACAAAGTTTCAGATAACAATATTTTTCTATGTGTACGCTTTAGAATAAATGGTTATTTCTCCACTTATTTTTTCCAGAATAATGTAGTTGTGATTTCCTTGACTTCATTATTTGTTTACTTGTGCATTGTATGAGCCTTTCCTTTAAGCTTGAGAGTGAGACATTAACAGACCATGTTTCATTTGTCAGTCAACAGTGTTAATAGGACACCAGAGGCAGTTACGATCTGAGTTTTTGTTTTATTCTGTTTTGTTTGCGTGATTTTTCTTCAGTTGCTTGAGACTTTTGTGTTGGCAACTTATAACACCATTTTTGCTTCTGAACTAGCACTTTGGTGGGAATACCATTTAGGAAATAGTTTAATTGAAGAAAATGTTTAATTGTCATTATTGGTTCCTAGATCAGTATACTTTTCTCCCAAAGTCATCTTTGTTCTGAAACTGCAAAGTTGGCTTTGGGAATATTCTTTTCCATCTCACACAATTCACTCACCTCCACACCTAACACCTGTGAGTTAATAAGTGAGGTTAGTGGAAAAATACTGGCAATGCACAGGCTCCCCTCCACCTCCACCCCACTGACGACCTGTGGCAGTGGGGAAATGTTCTCCAACTTGGGGATTTCTTGTCTGTATAATCTCCAGGGCTTGTGCTTACATGTCAGAGAATAATACTGGGACATTTCTTGCTTTACTTCCAACTATATTATACCATATTTTCAAAATTTCCATTTAAACCAGATTATACCTTTCTCACTTTATTTGATGCATTTTATGAGTTGTGAAATGTTCTTGTTTGAGTATAGGTGAAATATTCTCTTCTATTTTTGTCTTTTCATTTCACATTATTTTGAAAATTTTTTTCAGTGTACAATATTATCATCTATTCCAGAAGGCTTTTAAATGACAGACCTCTCAGATTGTTAAGCCCCAAACTTAATGAAAATTTTGAATAGTTTTAACTGAAAATAAAGTGACCCCAAGGATGGGGCTGCCCCATCATCACATACAGTTGCTTTAGAAAGGTACACACTGCATTGACAAGCTAGAAAAACCTTTCCCCCTCTGAGTTAGTAAGAGTCTAAGTTAGAGAGGAATATATGGTGAGTGAAACAATGAGAAATCTGGTTGTCATTCAAGCTGGGCATAAACTACACAGCATAACAAGTCTCACTTCATAAAAGTATGCTAGATATCTAGTATAATCAGTAGCATTTAATTTCTATGCAAAAGAAATCATTTGGAGCCCACAGCTGACATCATACTCAATTTTTGAGTTAATACTTTTCCTTTAAGGTTAGTAACAAGATAAGGATGCCTATTCTTGCCACTTTTACTCAACATAGTACTACTGAAAGTCTTACTCAGAGAAGTTAGCCAAAAAGAGAAATGAGGAGTGCTCAAATAAGGAAAGTAAAACCATCACTATTTGCAGATGACACGACATTATGTATAGAAAATCCTAAAGAATCCACCAAAAACTGTTAGAATTAATACTTGAACTGATAAGGTTGCAGGATATGAAATCAAAATATTCAATATATGCATTACTATATGTAAACTGAAAACTATATGACATTGATGAAAGAAATTAAAGATGACATAAATACATAGAAAGATATCCGGTGGTAAGGAGATTCCCCTCGTACAGTCCAAGGTAAGGAGCAGAGGCTGTGCTTTGCTGGAGCAGCTGTGAAGAGATACCCCATTCCCAAGGTAAGAGAAACCCAAGTAAGATGGTAGGTGTCGCAAGAGGGCATCAGAGGGCAGACACACTGAAACCATACTCACAGAAAACTAGTCAATCTAATCACACTAGGACCACAGCCTTGTCTGACTCAATGAAACCAAGCCATGCTTGCGGGACAACTCAAGATGGGTGGGTCATGGTGGAGAGATCTGACAGAATGTGGTCCACTGGAGAAGGGAATGGCAAGCCACTTCAGTATTCTTGCCTTGAGAACCCCATGAACAGTATGAAAGGCAAAATGATAGGATACCGAAAGAGGAACTCCCCAGGTCAGTAGGTGCCCAATATGCTACTGGAGATCAGTGGAGAAATAACTCCAGAAAGAGTGAAGGGATGGAGCCAAAGCAAAAACAATACCCAGTTGTGGATGGGACTGGTGATAGAAGCAAGATCCGATGCTGTAAGGAGCAATATTGCATAGGAACCTGGAATGTCAGGTCCATGAATCAAGGCAAATTGGAAGTGGTCAAACAAGAGATGGCAAGAGTGAACATTGACATTTTAGGAATCAGCGAACTAAAATGGACTAGAATGGGTGAATTTAACGCAGATGACCATCATATCTACTACTGTGGGCAAGAATCCCTCGGAAGAAATGGAGTAGCCATCATGGTCAAAGAAAGAGTCTGAAATGTAGTACTTGGATGCAATCTCAAAAATGACAGAATGATCTCTGTTCGTCTCCAAGGCAAACCATTCAATATCACAGTTATCCAAGTCTATGCCCCAACCAGTAATGCTGAAGAAACTGAAGTTGAGCAGTTTTATGAAGACCTACAAGACCTTTTAGAACTAACACTCAAAACAGATGTCCTTTTCATTATAGGGGACTGGAATGCAAAAGTAGGAAGTCAAGAAACACCTGGAGTAACAGGCAAATTTGGCCTTGGAATGGGGAATGAAGCAGGGCAAAGACTAATAGAGTTTTGCCAAGGAAATGCACTGGTCATAGCAAATACCCTCTTCCAACAACACAAGAGAAGACTCTACACATGGACATCACCAGATGGTCAACATTGAAATCAGATTGATTATATTCTTTGCAGCCAAAGATGGAGAAGCTCTATACAGTCAACAAAAACAAGACAAGGAGCTGACTGTGGCTCAGATCATGAACTCCTTATTACCAAATTAAGACTCAAATTGAAGAAAATAGGGAAAACCGCTAGACCATTCAGGTATGACCTAAATCAAATCCTTATGATTATACAGTGGAAGTGAGAAATAGATTTAAGGGCCTAGGAGAAGGCAGTGGCACCCCACTTCAGTACTCTTGCCTGGAAAATCCCATGATGGAGGAGCCTGGTGGGCTCCAGTCCATGGGGTCGCTAGGAGTTGGACACAACTGAGCAATTTCACTTTCACTTTTCACTTTCCACTTTAATGCATTGGAGAAGGAAATGGCAACCCACTCCAGTATCCTTGCTTGGAGAATCCCAGGGACGGGGGAGCCTGGTGGGCTGCCGTCTTTGGGGTCACACAGAGTCGGACACAACTGAAGCGACTTAGCATTAGATCTGATAGATAGAGTGCCTGATGAACTATGGAATGAGGTTCGTGACATTGTACAGGAGACAGGGATCAAGACCATCCCCATGGAAAAGAAATGCAAAAAAGCAAAATGGCTGTCTGGGGAAGCCTTACAAATAGCTGTGAAAAGAAGAGAAGCAAAAAGCAAAGGAGAAAAGGAAAGATATAAGCATCTGAATGCAGAGTTCCAAAGAATAGCAAGAAGAGATAAGAAAGCCTTCTTCAGCGATCAATGCAAAGAAATAGAGGAAAACAACAGAATGGGAAAGACTAGAAATCTCTTTAAGAAAATTAGAGATACCAAGGGAACATTTCATGCAAAGATGGGCTCAATAAAGGACAGAAATGGTATGGACCTAACAGAAACAGAAGATATTAAGAAGAGGTGGCAAGAATACACAGAAGAACTGTACAAAAAAGATCTTCATGACCCAGATAATCATGATGATGTGATCACTCATCTAGAGCCAGACATCTTGGAATGTGAAGTCAAGTGGGCCTTAGAAAGCATCACTATGAACAAAGCTAGTGGAGGTGATGGAATTCCAGCTGATCTGTTTCAAATCCTGAAAGATGATGCTGTGAAACTGCTGCACTCAATATGCCAGCAAATTTGGAAAACTCAGCAGTGGCCACAGGACTGGAAAAGGTCAGTTTTCATTCCAATTCCAAAGAAAGGCAATGCCAAATAATGCTCAAACTACCGCACAATTGCACTCATCTCACATGCTAGTAAAGTAATGTTCAAAATTCTCCAAGCCAGGCTTCAGCAATACATGAACCGTGAACTCCCTGATGGTCAAGCTGGTTTTAGAAAAGGCAGAGGAACCAGACATCAAACTGCCAACATCCGCTGGATCATGGAAAAAGCAAGAGAGTTCCAGAAAAACATCTATTTCTGCTTTATTGACTATGCCAAAGCCTTTGACTGTGTGGATCACAATAAACTGCGGAAAATTCTGAAAGAGATGGGAATACCAGACCACATAACCTGCCTCCTGAGAAATCTGTATACAGGTCAGGAAGCAGCAGTTAGAACTGGACATGGAACAACAGACTGGTTCCAAATAGGAAAAGGAGTATGTCAAGGCTGTATATGGTCACCCTGCTTATTTAACTTCTATGCAGAGTACATCATGAGAAATGCTGGTCTGAAAGAAGCACAAGCTGGAATCAAGATTGCCGGGAGAAATATCAATAACCTCAGATATGCAGATGACACCACCCTTATGGCAGAAAGTGAAGAGGAGCTAAAAAGCCTCTTGATGAAAGTGAAAGAGGAGAGTGAAAGAGTTGGCTTAAAGCTCAACATTCAGAAAATGAAGATCATGGCATCTGGTCCCATCACTTCATGGGAAATAGATGGGGAAACAGTGGAAACAGTGGCAGACTTTATTTTTTTTTTGGGCTCCAAAATCACTGCAGATGGTGACTGCAGCCATGAAATTAAAAGACACTTACTCCTTGGAAGAAAAGTTATGACCAACCCAGATAGTATATTCAAAAGCAGAGACATTACTTTGCCGAATAAGGTCTGTCTAGTCAAGGCTATGGTTTTTCCTGTGGTCATGTATGGATGTGAGAGTTGGCCTGTGAACAAGGTTGAGCGCCGAAGAATTGATGCTTTTGAACTGTGGTGTTGGAGAAGACTCTTGAGAGTCCCTTGGACTGCAAGGAGATCGAACCAGTCCATTCTGAAGGAGATCAACCCTGGGATTTCTTTGGAAGGAATGATGCTAAAGCTGAAACTCCAGTACTTTGACCACCTCATGCTTAGAGTTGACTCATTGGAAAAGACTCTGATGCCAGGAGGGATTGGGGGCAGGAGGAGAAGGGGACGACTGAGGATGAGATGGCTGGATGGCATCACTGACTTGATGGACATGAGTCTGAGTAAACTCCGGGAGTTGGTGATGGACAGGGAGGCCTGGTGTTTTGCGATTCATGGGGTCATAAAGAGTCAGACACGACTGAGCGAGTGAACTGAACTGAACTGAGCTGAACACTGTTAAAATATCCATAGTGTCTAGAAAAATCTTCAGATTCCATACAATCATTATCAAAATTTCAAAGTAATTTAGACTTTCAGAGTTTCTATTGAGACTTGGAATATTGCATCTACTTTTAGAAAACAGTATTGTGGAATCCACAGAGAATTCATTAATGTGTTTTGTTGAAAGTATCAGTATCCTCTCTCTGAGCACACTCTTCTGCTTCATTTCTAGGTATCACAATCCTGTCTTATCACTCTACTTAGATTAAATACCCAGAGACTGCCTCCTACAAAGTGAACAGATGACTTTGAGGATCAGCAGGCAGTGGTTTGGAAATACAGTATAATGAAAAATACAAACACTCTCCTCATCATGAACAAGAAGTGCTGCTGAACTATTGAAACACAGGTTCAGAAGACAGAATGATATTAAGACCAATTAGTGGGAGGAGCTATTGGGTGATGGGGTTTTCTTATGAAATTAACGAATTTTTCAGGTAAGCAAGCATGCTGGATTAATACTCTTTGTTACACAAAACTCTTGCAGACATGACAGAAAGTGGCAATTGGTCTAGAAATTCTATGAGTTAGAATACTACGTTGATCCTATCAGTTTATATAATAAAAATATACCCTAGACACCAAATAGTTTCTTAGAAGTGGGAAAATAAAAAAATTCATGGTTATTATCCATTTGGCAATATAATACCTCTAAGAGCTAATTGTCAATTATTGAGATGGGATATATAACTCACTTAATAATGAAATAACACTAATGTGAATGTATGATGATCTGATATGGGAGATCATGATAGGCAGAGGAGTTAAAGAACTTATTCAGATGCTGAGACAGATTGGAATCTGAAATGCTTTTCTGCAGTACTGCAATGCTTGCACCTGGACACATCTCTTCTTGAACAACAAAATACAAGGAAACTGTATGGGATTAAAAATAGTTGCATGCATGTGCAGTTGGTGCAAATTCTGGACAAAAGATACAAAGAGATTAAAAAAAAATCCAATACTGCCACTTTTGAATAGCCTGGAGCTAAACAGAGTACTGTGCATGCCCCCTGCACACAATACCACCTAAAGGGTGCAAACCACTTAAGCTTCCCCTCTGGCCCAAACCCTGGACACACCTCTACCCTCACCCCATATAAGGAACAAGCTTGCTCCCCAACCTCAGGGAGCAAGAAAGCAAAGGAACCTGTTGTTTTTTCTTGCTTGCTTTTGCTGTAGCAGCTTCTAAGTTGCTTCAGTCGTGTCCGACTCTGTGCAACCTCATAAATGGCAGCCCACCAGGCTCCGCCGTCCCTGGGATTCTCCAAGCAAGAACACTGGAGTGGGTTGCCATTTCCTTCTCCAATGCATGAAAGTGAAAAGTGAAAGGGAAGTCACTGAGTTGTGTCCAACTCTCAGCGACCGCATGGACTGCAGCCTACCAGGCTCCTCCGTCCATGGGATTTTCCAGGCAAGAGTACTGGAGTGAGGACCCAATAATGACTTGCCTGAATTTCTGGTTTGGCCTTTAATCAACTTCTATTAATGGGGAAGGCCAAGAACGTTGGCTGGTATCAGTGTTACACAATTTATAGTACATGACTAGAATGGCTACTCTCAAATGCTAATCAAATTTTAGTGGTATGGCAGCTCAAAGCAAACCTAATTACTGAGATTTAGGGTTATTACAGGTCAAATTGTGTTTCCTGATGCCACATTATACTCTAGTACCACAGAATGTGACCATATTTAGAGATAGGGTCTTTACCAAGTTAAATGAAGTGATTATGGGCCGCAATCCAATATGGCTGATTTCCTTGTAAAGGGCAGTTTGGAGATGGACCAACATACAGGGAAAAGCTGTATGAACATGAAGATGGCCAAGGAGAAAAGCCTGGAATAGGTCTTTCCCCCATAGTCCTCAGAAGAAACCAATCTTGCCCACATCTTCATCTTGGACTTCTAGCCTTCAGACTCTTGGGCAGTAAATGTCTCTTTAATCCACCTAGTTTGTGGAATTTTGTTATAGCAGCTCTGGGAACTTAATACCCTAACATTGATTTAGGATTTTGACCACGCATCAGAATAAAACCAAGAACTAAAATAACTGTGGAAAAAATACAGCTTTCTTTTTATGAGTCTTCATATTTAGCTGCCATTTTCTGCTGAATATGGCTACATAGTTGTAAATACATATATCCTCTCTAAATTGTTAACCAGATACAAATTCTTACATTTGAAATAATTGAAAGATATCCATAGGGAATATGTAAGAAAACTTTATTTTTATAACTATACTTTCTAAATAAAAATAGCTTGATTTTTGTTCCAAAGTTTTATTATGATTGTGTATAAAATATTTTTCAAACTAATTTGCTTTTGAGTTTCCACTTTTTTCTCATCAGAAAATATCCTTTATCCAAAATTTTGATTTGTGGAATATTTTATTCTGTCATAAGGTAGAATGCTGAAATGTGATCACTGCTTTTCATCTGATTTATTTGGAATTTACCAAACACTGAAGGTTTAATAAGGTTATGGTAGGCTCTTTTATTCAGTGAAGTTACTGACATTTCTGGCAACAAAAGATTTGAATTTGAATTCACATCTCCTTTATAGATGCCAAAATAGAGAGAATAAAAATATACAATAAATTTAATCTTTATATATATATTCATATATATGTATTACAAAATACTTATTGAAAGTTGAAGGAAAAATTTCTTGCTAAAATAATTGTTTTAACTGAAGTATAATCTGAAATCCTGAATCAAGGTTAAGTATTTTAAAACAACCTTTTTTCCCCTCATTTATCAGCTCAGTAAATCTATTGTGGTTTGATAGCTTATGCCTCTGCATTCAGAGTAGGACCCATAAACTGAATTCATATTGTAAGCAAAATGCTGTGTCTTTTGTAACAGTAATAATCACGACTCCTCATAAACATGAGAGATGTTCTACACACATTTCTTTACATAGAAGTGCCAGCCCTGCTCCCATTCAGATGTCCATCCTCTGGCCTCTGTAACCTTGACTGTTACTACTATCTCATTACCCTTTTGAAATTCAAATCTTTCCCTAACATGAGAGCAACTTACAAGATTTATTTTTCTAATCCTTATATAAATTATTTTTTATAGTTCGAATTTTATTTAGCCAAAGAAAGGACACATAGTGAAATAAGTATGCATCCTTTGACTTACTCCTTCCACACCACTTGTGGGTTTTTAGTGTGCACATAAACTCTTCCATTTGTCATTTAAGTGGAAACCGAGTGATTTTACCATATGACGTTTTTAGGTTTACGCGGTTTGATGATATGGTTATTAGTGGTAATAGGAACTAAAACCAAGCATGTAAAGCCTGGCATACTATTTTAAACGGTCTGGATTCTACCTTGCCTCCCAACTTCCTCCAATTGCTATACATCTTATGATTGTTAATCTACTGGGAGACTTGTTTTCTTAGGCGGCAGTAATCGTCACTCACTAGGTAGCATAAGTAAATTTTCAACAGAGGGAAATATTGGACAAGCGAGATTGGTGGCTGTCATGAGAACTCACTGGCCACAAGAGGAGAGTCAGCAACCTAGGATAAAACATGGCCAAGACCAAAGATGACACAATCTCAGCTAGCATACAAATACAACTCCTCCTCTAAAACTGTCCGTAAGGCGTGTGCTTCGGTGCTAATTCGCTTCAGTCGTGTCCGACTCTTTGTGGCCTTAGGGACTATAGCCCACCAGGCTCTTCTGTCCATGGGATCTCCAGGCAAGAATACTGCATTGGGTTGCCATGCCCTCCTCCAGGAGATCTTCCTGACCTAGGGATCCAACCTGCATCTCTTATGTCTCCTGCATTAGGAGACAGGTTCTTTACCACTAGCACTACTTGGGAAGCCCGTCCATGATGCATCTAATGCATAGTCTAAAATGCCTAATTTAAGATCCTTAGATTGAGAATCTTACTTTGATTAGCAATGTAATCAAAAGATTACATTAGAATCTGGGCCCTACCATCCATCCATTTAAAATGAGATTACTACCTTTACATTTATCATAAAAATCACTCAAGGAAATATTTTATTCAAGATCACACACAATTCAGTCTGAAAATTCTATACTAGTTGTTTACTCAAACATTTTATTTATTTCTTTAAATATATAAATTTTATAAATAAATAAATTTTATTTATTTTAGTTGGAGGTTAATTACTTTACAATATTGTGTTGGTTTTGCCATACATCAACGTGAATCTGCCACAGGTATACACGTGTTCCCCATCCTGAACCTCCCGCCCTCCTCGCTCCCTGTACCATCCCTCTGGGTTGTCTCAGTGCACCAGCCCCAAGCATCCAGTATCATGCATCGAACCTGGACTGGTGATCCATTTCATATATGAGCTTATATATGTTTCAATGCCATTCTCCCAAATCATCCCACCCTCTCCCTCTCCCACAGAGTCCGAAAGGCTGTTCTATACATCTGTGTCTCTTTTGCTGTCTCACATACAGGGTTGCCATCTTTCTAAATTCCATATATATGCGTTAGTATACTATATTGGTGTTTGTCTTTCTGGCTTACTTCACTCTGTATAATAGGCTCCAGTTTCATCCACATCATTAGAACTGATCCAAATGTATTCTTTTTAATGGCTGAGTAATACTCCATTGTGTGTATGTACCACAGCTTTCTTATCCATTCATCTGCTGATGGACATCTAGGTTGCTTCCATGCCCTGGCTATTATAAACAGTGCTGCGATGAACATTAGGGTACACATGTCTCTTTCAATTCAAAACCACAATGAGGTACCATTTCACGCCAGTCAGAATGGCTGCGATCCAAGAGTCTCCAAGCAATAAATGCTGGAGAGGGTGTGGAGAAAAGGGAACCCTTTTCCACTGTTGGTGGGAATGCAAACTAGTACAGCCACTATGGAGAACAGTGTGGAGATTCCTTAAAAAACTGGAAATAGGACTGCCTTATGACCCAGCAATCCCACTGCTGGGCATACACACCGAGGAAACCAAACATTTTAAAGCTAGAGATTTAGCTGTGGCGGAGATGACTAATCATCAAACATGTGCTTCCCCTTCTTTGTGAAATTGTCTCTGGAAAGCAGCTGTTCACCAGCAACCAGATTTCCCAGGGCCCCCTCCCTCACCAGTGGAATGTGGACAGAAAGGTGTCTCTCTTCTAGACCAACCTTTTCCATATTCTCTTTCTCTCTTCACTGTATTGCCCACACTAATTGATCCTGTCAATAATGAGTTTCTGAAGTGCTCTTAATGAAAGCACAGCCTTGACATATTGGCAAAGGCTCTGAATATAGGGACTGCTATGAATTTCTGAAGTCAACTGTGACTTTTAGAATGTCATTATCTTTTATGTAGTCTATCTCTTCCTCTTGGAACCTTCAAGCAAAGATCATGCTAATCCTGAATATTTTGTCTTCCTCAGTTGTCTAGCAGACACTGGAGGTGCATATCTGTGTGGTTAGGCTCTCTGGAGTCTCCTGACCCACAGGGGCTGGCATGGATCACTCTTTCTTGGCTACTATCCTCACTTCTTCACAATGGAGATGGCCAGATGTGATTTTCTATGTTTATCATGACCAAGAATGCTTTTAGATTGTTTATAAGGTTGACAGACTGTTTGTAAATTTAAAAAATTAGGAAGTTACAATAATTTAGGTTAAAAATAAGAAAAGAGATTTCTTCCCACACAGAACATCTACCCTTTGTCCCCACTACCCACTCTTCCACACCCAGCCACGTCCCATATTTGTAGCTGTTTACACAGCCATTGTATTTCTAGCTTATGCGGTACAACAGATTTTATACTTCTTATAAAATACCCATCTTATTAGGTATAAAAATAGTTTTCTGACACAGGGACTATAATAAAATCCATACCTCAAATGTGCAGCAATTGTGACAATTCAAAAAATCCAACGTTTGTTTTGTTGTATGAAAAGTGACATGTCTCCAGTCATTTCATGGCATATCCTGGGGAAAGTGTATTTGAAAGAGATAGGAGTAAGCGTAGGTTGGGATAAGGACTCGAGGTTTCTTCAGTATAGAAGATGGTCCAAGAAGTTGGCTTAAAGGAGGAAAATGAGGAAACAGTAAGTTATCAGGGCCCACTTCTTAAGAATTCTGCTGTAGGTACTTTCTCTTCGGCATGAACAGTGAATCCAGATGAAGGGAGGGGGACTGATTTAAGTATCATTGTTTTTAAAAGTAAAAAAAGATCATGGATTGGATTTTAAAAGCCAGTGGAAACAAAATAATAAATAAGGTCTAACATTTGTGTTACCTTCTTACCTGCTTCTCACAGTAGCCTTTTGGAAAAGATGAAGTCATATCATTCTATTTTAGAGGTTAAGAGGCTTTCACTTACAGAGCTTATGATGTGTGAAAGTTCTGAGCACCTAGACCTGGGTTAAGTCTGTTTTTATTGTAGTCCCTGCCTCACATATAATGATGCTACTCAGATTAGGCAGATCTGTGGCACAGTGTGAAGAGATGGTGCTCTTTGTAGGGCAGACAAACATCCAGGAATAGGGTTAGTTGGCTTCATATTGGCATATTTTGTCTGCTTTGGAGTTGTAAAATCTGTCAAATGATATGCCGGATTTTTACTAGAATGTGAAATCAAGATATGTACAAACACACATATCACTGGAATAAGATTGTTTGAAAATTTAAGCTGAATTCTTGCTGTACCATTATCACCAGGGAGAGATTCAGGCACCTTTTCTGGCACAGACACTAACCAATGAAAGAGAACAGTAACCAGTTAGAATGTGAGTAGATCAAAAACAGCTAGTTTGTGTGTGTCTCAGTGGACAAGTCTAACTCTGAAGTACCCATAGACCTGGATTCCTGGGCCAAAGATAATGTAGGTTCCTTCCTGTTGTGTCCCAGAACCAAGCACAAGGCATCACATATGCTCTCAATGCAGACTTTTAAATGAGTGAATCGGCAGGCATTGAATTTAAAATCTTTCTGAAATCACGCAAGAACTTCCTTCCATGAAAGACCTTCTTATGTATTTATGATAAAAGAGGGATGAGTGACTAATAGTGACTGAAAGAAAAATCTGTGTAAAGTAATTCACAGACCATGCTTCCCAGTCTCTTATTTTTCAAAGTTAATGTTCAAAATTTCACAAAATACTATATTCGTCAAAATATAATCATGTATTAAAAATCACATACTGATGTTCAGACTCTTGCAAAACTGTAAATAAACTGAATCTCTATTGGTTATTTTAAGTGAGTTTGTTAGTGGAGACTGATCGCTTCTCTGCTTAGGAAATCAGCAACAGGCATCACTGAAGCCTGTTCCTGCCACACACCCTTCAGATAACTCAGCCACCCTTTTCACTGCCTTTCTCTGCTTATGAACGATTCTGTTTGAGGCACATGTTTCTTATTTTTATATTATAATGATATAATTATTTTATAAGCATTTTCCATAATTTCAAAAGAGACATTTCTCTCATAATGTTTCTAGACTGAATTCTGTTTAAAAGTATCTTGAAACAGTGATAAATCTGGGCCTTTGCATGTGACAAAACTTCCACCATTACTAATAAGTACAGAGAACAGTATAATAGCTATTTTTATTCTTTTCATCCGTGTGATAATCTACCACAAATAGGAAAATACAGTTGTAAATTGATTTAGACTTTAAAGGAAATTATGATTCCACAAAGTTTGTCAGTATTTTCTCTGAAAAATATGGAAGACTTATGGAAATTCAGTTTTAAACTTTTCTGGGGATGACCCAGAGAGATATTGTGGGGAGGGAGGTGGGAGGGGGGTTCATGTTTGGGAACACATGTAAGAATTAAAGATTAAAAAAAAAAAAAAACTTTTCTAGAATAATTTATGAAAAGCTATTTCCATAATTTATAGTAATATACTAAATTCTTAAGGGAAGTAGGCTTACTGTTAACATTTTATTCACTTTCTGTACACTCAGCATTGTAATTAATCTGTGGGTAGAGATTGCTGAGATTATGTAGTCACCAGAAGCAAATAGTTTTCTGATCTATTTTTAGTGAATTTTTGTAAAATAGATCACAACAGATAAGGATACCTCCTTTCAGAAGAGAGATTTACTAACTGTAATGTAATATCCTGATTTATAGAGCTGATTCTTCTCCTGCTTTGCAATAGCATATTTACAGACATGCTTTTAGTTTCAAGTGAAATTGAGGGAAAACTAAAACTTTATGTCTTTAATTCCTACTTTCAACCTTCCCAGACTTTACCTCTGAGAGGTAAATATACACTTTGATGTATGACCAACACGTCACCATTGGATACTTACTTAGATGATTTTTGTTTGTTATGGCTCATCCCTTTTCATATGTTGAAATTCTAACCCCGAATTTGACCATATTTGGAGATAAGGCTTTTAAGGAGGTATGAGCCATCTCTTGGTATTTTAAGGAGGTATTTAAGGATAAATGAGGTCAAAAGAAGGGGCCCTATCCACAAGAATTGTGTCCTCATAAGAAGAGAAAGGGACCTCAGAGATTACTTTCTCCATAAGCAAGCACACAGAGGAAAGACCTTGTGACTGACTCTGTTGCCTGGTAAAGCAGAGAGACCCGGCACTGAAAAATTGGCTGTAGCCACCGATTTCATACATGTACTATGATTCTCTGTGGATCTCCAAATAACTTCGGAGCCTGTTTACACATGGCTTGAAGAGCTACAAGAACACTGATGTGCAGCAGATCCAGACCACAGGTATTTGGTCATCACTAAAAACAGATTTACCAATGGGAATTTCCCAGTCTCTGTTTTTCAGAGCAGCTGTTTGCTTCTATGTGCTCAGTAACATTCAGTTTTGTGTACTAATTTGTCCTTTTGGATAGTTCACTATGCTCTCCACCATGAAGAATTATAAAGAAACTCAGACTTCTAGATTCCATATTGAAGACATACATATTTATCTGAAAATCTGCCATAAACCCCATTTGAATGAATGTAGAATAACAAAAGGTATAAACTTGTAGTCAGAATAGTAGTAAGTGGCAAAGAAAATATCTCAAATTTTAGATACTAGGAAAATCCCATGGACAGAGGAGCCTGGTAGGCTACAGTCCGTGGGGTCACTAACAGTTGGACATGACTGAGCGACTTCACTTTCACTTTTCCCTTTCATGCATTGGAGAAGGCAATGGCAACCCACTCCAGTGTTCTTGCCTGGAGAATCCCAGGGACGGGGGAGCCTGGTGGGCTGCCATCTATGGGGTCACACAGAGTTGGACATGACTGAAGTGACTTAGCAGCAGCAGCAGCAGCAGCAGGGATCTGGATGAAGAACTGTGAGGTAGGAGATTGCTATTGTTTTCTTTTAAATAAGCTTTTATGACTATTTGTGTTTTTGTTATTAAAAATAGAGATATTATTTTGAAAAGAAAATTTGTGCTTAGTTGCTTAGTCGTGTCTGACTCTCTGTGACCCTTCCAATTGTAACCTCGCAGGCTCCTCTATTCATGGGATTTCTCAGGCAAGAATACTAGAGTGGATTGCCATTTCCTCCTCCAGGGGATCTTCCGGACCCAGGGATCAAGGCTGTGTCTCCTGCGGCTCCTGCATTGCAGGCAGATTCTTTACCCACTTTTTAAAAATAAATAAATTATAAACACAAGTGTTGCCTTTCAGGAAAGTCAATCAAATAGAAAATATTTAATTCCTTAGTTGGGCATTTTCTAAGTTATGAATCTGCTGACACAAAAGTTGTCTTGCCTTCCGAGAAGTCATCAGAGCTCAGATCTTGTCACCTGTCCCGTACTTCATCTAAAGCAACTTCACACCTATGGAAGCGTGAAGAGACTCCTCTGTCCCTATATTTCTGAGACCCCTCTGCCTTTGTTGCAAACTGTCACAGAGAATTTAGTGTTGGGTATTCCTGGATCCTCTGGGGAAGAAGCGGGTGAGCATCCAGGGACCTGCCATGGTGGTGCCTGCCCCAGAAGCAAAGGCTCTCTCTCGCCCACGCTGTGCGGGGTGTGACTGCTCCTGCCCTCTGGCTACCTGCAGTCCTGCTAATACGTCTTGGAACCGGCAACATTTCTCAAAGAAGCAATGGTCACAGGTGAAAATCTACAGTCACAAATTCATATTTTCTGAAATGCAACTTCAGCTTTCCCAAGAGTGTTTATTTTTATTCAGGGGAAAACAATTTTGCCACTTTTGGGTAATATTGATTCAAAATAGTTGCTTTCAGGATACTTGGTTCAGGTATAGAAAACACTTGCCCCTCCCCAGGCTTTTTCTCCTTATTTAGGGGCTTTCAACAGAAACTAAGCCCCATGTACCACCCCTGTGCAGGGATCTTGGTTATATTTCCATACAAACAAGCCAATCCTCTTAGATCCTATGGATGAAGTTGGTTTGCTGAGTCTTGACTATGTCTTTCATCCCGTCCCTGGAATATCTCACTCCCCAGTGTAGGGTTGCCAGATTTGGTAAATACAAAGTGCAAAATGCCCTTGTAGTTATAACGTAGCATCCCAGAGCTTGGCGCTGTTACTAAAGTTGTCTTTAGCCAAGTGGAAGGATATCCTACTCATACTGAGGCCCCTGGGAGAAATGGTATCTTAGACACTAGGTTTAAGGATCATAACATCTGGGGCATAAGAGAAGCCCCAGAAATTAACTGGGAGCAGCCAAGTGCTCTTCCAGGAGACCAGCAGCTACCTCAGACCCGAGCTCCTCTAGGGTGACCTTGGATCTGCCAAAAGAATCACAGAAAAGGAATAAACAGATAGGAATTGGGATCAAGATGACAAACCAGAAGATGTGGGCACATTCTCTGTGGTCAGTGAGGAAGTCTTGAGGAATAGAGTCATTAAGAGAAAGCAAAATGTAGAAATTTTAAATTTCAATCTGACAATGGAAAGGCTTTTTAAAGGCTTTAAATATTTGGTTGGACTTTCCGGAGGAGCCAAGAATTTTTTGGATTTGGTAATGGCACTAAGATTCAACCTTCACACGGACTTTCAAATGGTAAGAGTGATAACTGGTACCTCTTCTCTCATTAGTCCAAAGGCTGGGACATGCACCAAGACAGCCTTTGATTCTACTACTTCAAATGGTAAGATAGAGAGTTCAAATCCCAAAACTAATATCCCCTTTCAGTTCAGTTCAGTCGCTCAGTCGTGTCCGACTCTTTGTGACCTCATGAATCGCAGCACGCCAGGCCTCCCTGTCCATCACCAACTCCCAGAGTTCACTCAGACTCATGTCCATAGAGTCAGTGATGCCATCCAGCCATCTCATCATCTGCCGTCCCCTTCTCCTCCTGCCTCCAATCCCTCCCAGAATCAGAGTCTTTTCCAATGAGTCAATTATTTGCATGAGGTGTCCAAAGTATTGGAGTTTCAGCTTTAGCATCATTCCTTCCAAAGAAATCCCAGGGCTGATCTCCTTCAGAATGGGCTCTGTATTTATTGAGATAAAGCATACCAAGGGAATGCGACTAACAAGAAGTTAGCTATGTTAACCTTTCTCTTCACGATTGGATTGTGAATTGTTGTTGTTCAGTCGCTCAGTTGTGTCCGACTCTTTGCACCCCATGGACTACAACATGCCAGGCTTACCTGTCCTTCACGATCTCCTGGAGTTTGCTCAGACTCATGACCATCGAGCCAATGATGCTTTCCAACCATTTCATCCTATGCTGTCCTCTTCTCCTCCTGCCCTCAATCTTTCCCAGCACTGGGGCACAGGACACAAACCCAGTCTGATCTGACACCTGTCTTTAAAGACTGTCAGATTTATTTAGCAAACATTGAACATGGGGACAGCGGCAGTAATAATTATCAACATGAAACTAATAAAATGTTGCTTGAAACACAGTCCCTTTCCCTGTGTGTTTCACCCAAATTACAATAAGAATCATCATTTTTGTTTCATGACAGCAAAACTGAAGCTTCATCTGAAAAGAAGGTGAAATCTGTGCCTGAAGAGAAAATGGACCCATTACTAGAAGCAACCCATTACCAGATGACTTTGCAAGAAAATGGATGCCTTTGTTTTGGGCTTGTTAAGCTTTCTCTCTCTCTCTGACTGGATTTTTATTTTCCTTTGGCAACTCCACTGTGTTTTTTGACAAAAAAATTACACAAAGTAAGTCAGTTTCTTCACCATTTTTCACTAAAACAGTGGTGAACCAAGCAGAAGGTAGCAGAAATGAAAGAAAAGGTAGAGATAAAGGAAAGGTTGCTGAACCACTCAAAATAGTTATTACTCAAAAGAAGATGCTTTTTACTCCAGAAAGTATAAACTATTTTACAAGGAAATGAATTTAAATAGAAGGGTATAGATACCCTGGATTAAAACCTATAACAATCCAAAGCATAGCATTTAGTTTAGGAAGACATGAATTTAGAAAATATACCAGTGAGTGCTTTGAGTCTACCTATAACTGCTCTAAAAAATGAAATTTACTTAAAAAGTGGAGAGAGTCTGTGATGATATATAATGTCACATTAATGTTTAATATTCAAAATATGTTACATCTCTGTGTTACTTCATAATCTCTCCAGGTATATTTGGAAGTCCCTAAAATTGTCTCGCAGGTGTCAGTAAATAGTATATTCATAGTCTTTGACTCATGCTGCCTATGTGAAATCCACTGTGCCAACAGTTTGAGAAAAATGCTCATTACCATCAGCAGAACTGCTGAAGCCCCTGAAAAGCGTGTTCCACTGCAGAGGCAGGGGCCTTGTGGATGTTCTTATCTCTGGCCAGCAAAACATAGCAGAGCGGTGTTCCATAGTGGTCACCTTGGCTTGTCAAGCCAGGATATTATGAGGATGGTAGGATGAGGAGCCCTCCCCTTTATTTTTTTCTTCCTTTCAGTTTCTTATTGTAATTGAAAAATCCAATAACTGAAATAAAAATTTAAAATCATTAGAGGCATTCAACAGCTGATTTGAACAGGCAGCTCTTTCGTCAAGAGCCTCCTGATGAAAATGAAAGAGAAGAGTAAAAAAGTGGACTTAACACTCAACATTCAAAAAACTAAGATCATGGCATCCAGTCCCATCACTCCATGGCAAATAGATGGGGAAACAATGGAAACAGTGACAGACTTTTTTTTTTTGGCTCCAAAATCACTGCAAATGGTGACTGCAACCATGAAATTAAAAGGCACTTGCTCCTTGGAAGAAAAGCTATGACCAACCTAGACAGCATATTAGAAAGCAGAGACATTACCTTGTCAACAAAGGTCCATCTAGTCAAAGCTATGGTTTTTCCAGTAGTCATGTATGGATGTGAGATTTGGACTATAAAGAAGACCGAGTGCTCAAGAATTGATGCTTTTGAACTGTGGTGTTGGAGAAGACTCTTGAGAGTCCCTTGGACTGCAAGGAGATCAAATCAGCCAATCCTCAATGAAATCAGTCCTGAATACTTATTGGAAGGACTGATGCTGAAACTGAAACTCCAATATTTTGGCAACAACCTGATGTGAAGAACTGGCTCCTTGGAAAAGACCCTGATGATGAGAAAGATTGAAGGCAGGAAGAGAAGGGGACGACCTAGGATGAGATGGTTGTCAGCATCACCAACTGGATGGACATCAGTCTGAGAAAGCTCCAGGATTTGGTGAAGGACAGGGAAGCCTGGCGCACTGCCATCTGTGGGGTCGCAAAGAGTTGGACATGACTGAGTGACTTAACTGAATGAGTTCCTTAGATCTTTATCAATAAATATTTATTTCAGTTAAGATTATGGGCTTTGGAGCTAGACTGCCTGTTTTTCAATCTCAAATATGCAATTTACTAGCTGTGTTACCTTGGGCAGGTTAAGCCTTGCTTTCATTCATTGTAACAATAGCATTCCTCCTCTAGGTATGTTTGTGTGGTGACCACTTAGAGTGCACTTAGTACAATGCCAGGCATTTAATACACATAAATTTAATAAATACTACCACAAACATTTAGCTTAAACAACCCCCCATAGACAAAGTTTACTAATAGAAGTAAGTTTGGCCTTTAATGTATATCCTATAAGCATTTAAAATTCAAAAGCAAAGATGTTATGGTATATAAGTTGATTTTAGAAAATGCTCCTAATAATATGACTATCAATTTAGATTTAAAGTCACTTCCAACCTGAGACTTTAGTGGTTATTGTGCTTGAACAATTAGAGAGCTGCTTTTGTAAACTCTGATCTAAATTGCGGCTTTGAAATTCTAATGATCAGATTTAGTTCTGATGACTCCAGTGATTAAAATAAATGTTCTTTAGAGAAGTTGTGTAGGCTTGGAACAAAATATTAGGAATCGTATTAGTGGTTATAGATGCGCCTTCCATCTGTGGTTAAATGTTTCAATTAAATCTATAATCTGAAGATGTATTATTTTACTCACCTTGATGCTTATAAGGTTGAGGCTGTAGAGGAAGAAGTCCTTTTCTCTTCTGACTGCACCCATGTCATTTGATGGGGATGCATGTACCTGGTTTACTCCCAGATTCATTAGATCACGGGAAATTGCCAAGTTCCAACTATGCATGTGTAGCTTGAGGTCAAATCTGTTTTTCCTTAATGTTCAATTTCCTTATAAAGACAAACTCTGGCCTCCAGAAATCCCCATGCAGTTTTCTTTGTGAAAAAATAAAATTAAAATAAAAAATATCTAGTGCACTCTGCAGTTCACCTCGGGTTCATTTCCATTGTTCTTTTTATTTATTTATCTTTTGAGTTGTTCACGCTGAAGAAGATATATGTTTATATCCTTTCAATTGAGTAGAGAATATTTTAAATAGATTAATATATGGTGACTGTATAAATTGATATCAGGATTCAAGGATATGAAAATTAATGCTAATTTATTTTAAGTTTTGAATGAGTAAAATTTGTAACTGAAAACATGCAATTTAGATAAAATAAGCAGAAATGGGATATAGTATTTCTTCATGTTCCAAGCGAAATGAAAACATTATAGATATAATGAGGAATGAATTATTATTCACTAGCTAATCCAAAGGTGGTTTATCTTGAAAATTAATGTCAATTCTGCTGAAACTTAATGCATCAAAAATTTCCAAATATGTTCTTACTTTATTGGAAATACAATGGATTATTATTTTCTTTAATGGACAGAATGAGAGTTCCTAGGAGATAACATTGTTATTAAATCTTAGGAACAACATGATATGCTAAATTTTGATTAGAACAAAATATTAGCAGTCCTTTTAATAGTCATGTATGCAACTGATAGTGTGGTTAAATATTGTAAGTCTATAGTCTGAAAATTTATTACTTTACTTAACTTGATATTTTATATAAAAACCAAGGCGTTCTCAATGTGCAAAATTTTCTCTTCCTTCACAATAAGCCAGGTCTGTAATCTTATTTAGATATTCAACATGCTTATAACCAATTTTCATTTTCAATTTATCTTTCTTTTAATACCAAGACCAAATTAGTCATTGTAGGTGATATTCCTTTGTTCCATAAAAATCATTCTTTTTGGCTTTGAGGTAATGTGTACACTCATTAAATTGAAATAACCAGCCCTTTACAACATGATTCAATCTGGCTGGCTTTCTAGCTTATTCTAAAATTTTCCTTTATGGACCCTCACTTTTTTTTTTTTTTCCTGTCAAATTGTCCTAGCTGGCCTCTCATAAATTTTTTTATGTTTTCTTTTCTCTAAGCTAACAGGGTGTTTGGACTCATGAATCAGAATCCCAGTGAATGTGTGTTTGAATGGAGCAGGTACTTATTAAAAATGTAGATTTCTTGGCCACGGTTCAGATCTATTGAATCAGAATATCTGGGTGAAGGGCCCCCAAATCATCATTTTGACAGGCATCTAGATGATTCTTATTCACATGTAGCATTTGTTTTCATCTTTCTAGCCACTCAATAGCATCATTTTTCTACCTATTAGGTATGTCTACCTATTAGGATTCTTATACACCATTAAATGTTCTTCACAACTCTATTCAAGTCTCATCTCCTTCAAAAAGGCTTTTCCAATTCCCCAAGAATGACGTTTTTATTTTCTTTACCTTCTTGTTGCTTGTTAAGAGTCCTCATATAAGACTTACATACTATGTCTTTGGTCTTGGAATAACACTGGAAAATTCACAGAGGTAGAAGATTTAAACTGTTTTTTCTTGATCCATATAAAAGAGACATGTTTTACACCAGGATATAATACACACACATGCACACACCCCATACATCTAAGCTGAAGCAAATTTCTTAAAACGGTATTTATTTTTATTGCATTAAGTGCCATTTGGTTATCCCCATTTTGTGTTATATTTGTATTGTACTCTCTTCTGCCTATTTCATTACAAAATAGTTACAGAGACATACTTAAAAGTTATAGAGACACGCTTAAAAATATTGTGGCTCAGCCATAGGCCACTATAAATGTTTGGAAAAATACAGATTTAAATACGGATTTAAAGAGCTAAGTTACACCCAGTAAAGAAACATATTGCACCCATGTTTCTAAAGCCCACAGAGCTCCTCCACCCTTCTGCCATATGAGCACACAGTGAGAAGACTACAGTCTGTGAACCAGGAAGGAGCTCTCACCAGTTACAGAATCTGCTGATACTTTGATCTTGAACTTCCTGATCTCTAGAACTCTGAGAAATAAGTTTCTATTGTTTATAAGCTACTGGGTCTATGGTATTCATTTTATGTAATACAGCACATTCTGTCCAACCTAAGAACTCAACACTGATACATTACTATTAACCAATTTCTTAATCAGCTGCCTATCAATGTCCAGAATCCAATCCAGGATGATACAATTCATTTAGCTGTGATGTCTCCTTAGTCTCCTTCTGTCTGACAGTTTCCCAGTTTCCCTTTATTTTTCATGATCTGACATTTTTGAACAATACTCGTCAGGTATTTAGATAATATTTCTCCTTTTCAGTTTATCTAAAGTTCTTCTCATGAGCGGACTGGGTTTGTGGATTTTGTTTTTGTTTTTGTTTTTTTTGGGGGTTTGTGGATTTTGGAACATTACTACAGAAAAGAAGTGCCCATCTCATCATATACATATATGTATATATTGAGGAGTACATGTTTCCCACACAACATTGATAATATTGACCTTGGTCAGTTGCTTAAGGTTGTGTTTGCCAAATTTCTGCAGGTTTCTTCACTGCCTTGTTACTATTTTTCCTCGTGTTCTTTATAAGTGAGTGACTAAGCATTTCATATTCCAGGGGGTGGTTATTAAGTTCCACTCCTGGTGGGAGTGATTATGTATTAATATACTATTTGGAATTCCCCTTTTAAAAAAGTATTCTTCTTCCTCTATTTATTAAAATTATTTATTTATATCAATATATACTTATGTATATATTGTAACTATTGTTATTTATTTTATTGCTCAAATTCTTTGGTCATTAGAATCACATTCAGATCGGCTCTTGTGTCCATTTGACATGACCCAATCATTTTCTTTTTGAATACTTCATTCCTTTGTGACACTATAAGATACTGCTGGCTCATTTTATATTTTCACTAGATCAGTTCTAGAATCAGCAATAATTCAAATTATATATACTGTAATAAAATTAATGATTTAAATAACAACTTCAAGTAGAACAAGATCACTTTTAAAAAACAGAAGAAAATTTAGTAAATATAAAAATAGAAATTGGTGAATTAGGAAATAGAAAAATAATGAAACATAAATAAATCTAAATGAAAATTATTTGAAAAATACCATTTTGTTTGTGGAAATACTTTGTTGAAAGAAATTTCTTCTTTGCAACTACCAAAAAAATAAACAAATCACTAGCTATCCTATCAAAGTAAACCTAAGAAGACACAAATACACAAAATTAGAAATGACTGATGCTGAAGCTGAAGCTCCAGTACTCTGGCCACCTGATACAAAGTGAAACTCATTGGAAGACGCTGATACTGGAAAAGATTGAGGGCAGAAGGAGAAGAGGGCAGCAGAGAATGAGATGGTTAGATAGCATCACCAACTCAATGAACTTGAATCTGAGCAAACTCCAGAAATTAGTGGAGGACAGACCTGCAGTCCATGGGGTGGCAAAGAGTCGAACATGACTCAGTGACTGAACGACAAGAAAATGGCGAGAGGAAAACAGCCATCAAAAGAGAGAAAATGTTTAAAATAAGACTAATTTATACAACTTTGCAAATAAATTTGAGTCTAGGTGAAAGAGAATTTCCCAGAAAAGTACAACTTATCAAAATTGATCTTGGTAATGACAGAAAATCTAAGCAGACCAATAACTACAGAAAAAATAGAGAAAGGAAATCTCACCCACCCAAACATTTAACATATACCAGGTTAAGATGGCTTCATAGAGAAATTCTGTCAATTAACTACCAGATACTTTCAATACTTTTGAATGATTTAAAGTCATAGTAAAAAAAGGAAAATATCCAAATCATGCTTAAGAAAAAAACAGAGATAGATCATATCCAACGTGCACATTTTGTTGCAATTTATGGTTTTGATTTAACAAGTATTTTTGGATAGTCCATGGGTTAGAGTGAGTTCTACATTATTCTTCTAATGTTTAGTTTCATATTCAGTAGAGATATATAATAATTTGTTCACCTATTTCCATATTGACAGATATTCACATTGCTTCCAATCTTTTGCCCCTGCAAATAATGCTATATTAAATATCCCTATATACATACTGTTGGAGGTGACAGCTTTGGGATTTTTAGCAATAAGAAGCAGATCAAAGCAATGAGAGATAGAGATTATTTTAGGAAATAAATATGACACAAAACTGAATTCAAATACATACTCATGACTATTTTCTAGAAAATAAGTTTGTGCATTAATAGCATACTATTGATGATAGTTGATATAAGTGAATATGATCAACATTTATCTATTTTTTGTGTACAAAAATCCAAATGCATTCAAGATATAATTAATTTGCTTCCTGAATGCCATGTTCCATTGCAAAACATTATCTTTTCCAGAGAACATTTGTGACTGCATTTCCAAAAAAGCAAAATAACAGTCATGCATGTTTGTCTCCTGTTAAATTGTTTCAGTCAATTAAAATCAAAGAAAAGAAATACCCAGAGGCTATATTTTAAAATGAGAATTCTTTGGAAACTTAATATTCCTTTTATTTCATAATCATTTTACTACTTGAATAGTATGCCATTTCAAACTGACATTACCTTCTCCTATTATTATTTGGTTAAGTATTTAGTTCACTGAAATTTCATAGTATTAAAAACTGCTTTATTGTGGTGTATTCAATATAATAATGAAAAACATACCTATGCCTTAATTGGAAAAGTGTGTGACACTCAAAAGTTAATACTTAATGCAATTTATATCTATTTATTCTACAAAATATATTTTTATCTAATATATTAACTTATATCTATGCATGCCTATGTGCATGAATAAATATTTAGGTATATATTCACTTGTTTCATATACTGGTAAGGTTATGGTCAAAATCCTTCATGCTAGGCTTTAGCAGTACATGAACTGAGAACCTCCAGGTGTACAAGCTGAGCTTAGGAAAGATGGAATCAGAGATCAAATTGCAAACATCTGTTGGATCATAGAGAAAGCTAGGGAATTCCAGAAAACCATCTACTTGGACTGTGTGGGTCACAACAAATTGAAAATTTCTTAAGAGATGGGAATACCAGACCACCTTACCTGTCTCCTGAGAAACCAGTTTGCAGGTCAGGAAGCAACACTTGGAACCAGACATGGAACAATGGACGGGTTCAAAATTTTTGAAAGGAGTATGACAAGGCTGTATATTGCCATCCTGCTTATTTAACTTATATGCAGAGTATATCGTGTGAAATTCCAGGCTGAATGAAGCATAAGCTGGAATCACGATTGCTGGGAGAAATAGCAATAACCTCAGATATGCAGATGATACCATTCTAACGTCAGAAAGTGAAGAGGAACTAAAGAGCTTCTTGGTGAAGGTGAAAGAGGAGAGTGAAAAAGCTGGCTTAAAGCTCAATATTCAAGAAACTAAGATCATAGCATCCAGTCCTATCACTTCATGGCAAATAGATAGGGAAAAAGTGAAAACAGTTACAGATTTTATTCTCTTGGGCTCCAAAATCACTGCAGAATGAGCCTGCAGCCATGAAATTAAAAGATGCTTGCTTCTTGCAAGAAAAGCTATGACAAACTTATTAAAAAGGAAAGACATCACTTTTCTGACAAACATCTGCGCAGTCAAAGCTGTGGTTTTTCCAGTAGTCATGTACGAATGTGAGAGTTGGACCATAAAGAAGGCTGAGTGCCAAAAACTGATGCTTTCAAACAGTGATGCTGGAGAAGACTCTTGGGAGTTCCTTGGATACAAAGGACATCAAATCTGTCAATCCTAAAGGAAATGAACCCAGAAGTACTGATGCTGGAGCTGAAGCTCTTGCTTTGGCCACCTGATGTGAAGAGCATGCTCATTGGAAAAGATCTTGATTCTGGGAAAGACTGAAGTCAAAATTTGAAGAGAGTGGCAGAGGATGAAATAGTTAGATAGTATCACCTACTCAATGGACCTGAGTTTGAGCAAACTCTGGGAGATGGTGAAGGACAGGGAAGCCTACTGTGCTGCAGTCCATGGGATGGCAAAAAGTTGGGCATGACTGAGCAACTGAACAACCACGTATACTTTATATGCAAATGCATGTTTGTTTACTACAATTCAGATATGTAGGGAAAAAAATGTGTTACATTATTTGGTTTAAAACTGATCTCTGCTTCACAAATTCTCACAAAATATTTAGCTGGAAAAAGAGGAAGTCATATATTCTGATTTTAAACATAGTCTGAGCTGATATTTTCAGTAGTCACTTTGGCAATATTTAGTCTCTTATCATCATCTTCCTTCCTCTGCCTCCTCATTGAGATAGTTTTGGGTATAAGTGAAAAGGGGACCTTAGTAGTTGAGAAGGAGGAGGTAGTTGTCTCTTGTCTTTGAGTTAGACCTTGGATGTGTGCTGTCTGGGGTCCACTGGTGTCTGGAATGACAATCTTGCATTTTCTCTAACATTTAGTTGCTTGCAATATCTAAAGCAAACATGACAAACGATTCATATCTGATAAAATTGACTGATGGTCACAGGGTTGTTACTTTTTCTTCATGTGTTTCTGTGTTTTTGACCTATCTGATAAAAAATAATGTAAAAACAACTTGCTAGAAACCTATAGCTAACAGTTATTATTCACTCTGATAAAAATTTGGCTGAAATAGTTTGGCAAAGAAAGTGCCCCACCATGTGACATGTGGGATCTTAGTTCTTTAACCAGGGATCAAACCCATGCCCCCTGCATTGGGAGCATGGAGTCTTAACCGCTGAACTCCCAGGGGAATTCTGATTCCACAGCGTTTTTAAATTTCTCTTGTGATTTATTATTTTATCCAATCTTTATTTAGAAAGGTGTTACTTAATTTCCATATACTTTGTTCCAAAATTCCTATTTCTATTATTAATGTAATTTTACTACACTGTAGTCAGAAAAAATACTTTGTCTGATTTTAGTTCTTTTGAATTTATTTAGCCTTGCTTTATGGCTGTGTATATGTAGTCTACACTGAGAATATTAATTTGCAATGTACACTTGAAAAGAATGTATAGCTTATTCTTCTTGTTCAGTGGTCCATATATGTCTGTTTAATCTAGTCAGTATATAGTATTTTTCCTAAAATCTTAAAAGATGATGCTGTGAAAGTGTTGCACTCAATATACCAGCAAATTTGGAAAACTCAGTAGTGGTCACAGGACTGGCAAAGATCCGTTTTCATTCCAATCCCAAAGAATGTTCAAACTACCACACAATTACACTCAACTTACGCACTAGCAAAGCAATGCTTAAAATTCTCCAAGTGAGGCTTCAACAGTGTGTGAACCGAAAACTTCCAGATGGATTTAGAAAAGACAGAGGAACCAGAGATCAAATTGCCAACATCTGTTGGATCATAGAAAAAGCGAGAGTTCCAGAGAAACATCTACTTCTGTTTCTCTGACTACGTTAAAGCCTCTGACTATGTGAATCACAAAAAACCTGTGAAAGATTCTGCAAGAGACGGGAATACTAGACCACCTTACCTACCTCCTGAGGAATCTATACGCAGATCAAGAAGCAGTAGTTAGAAATGGACATGGAACATGGTTCCAAATTGGGAAAGGAGTATGTCAAGGCAGTATACTGTCACCCTGCTTATTTAACTTATATGCAGAATACATCATGCAAAATGCTGGGCTGGATGAAGCACAAGCCAGAATCAAGATTGCTGGGAGAAATATCAATAACTTCAAACATTCAGATGACACCACCCTTCTGGCAGAAAGCAAAGAGGAGCTAAAGAGCCTCTTGATGAAAGTGAAAGCGGAAAGTGAAAAAGCTGGCTTAAAACTCAACCTTCAAAAATCGAAGATCATGGCATCCAGTCCCATCACTTCACGTCGAATAGATGGGAAACTAATGGAAACACTGACAGACTTTATTTTCTTGGGCTTCAAAATAACTGCAGAGAGTGGCTGAAGCTATAAAATTAAAAGACACTTGCTCCTTGGAAGAAAAGCTATGACAAACCTACACAGCATATTGAGACATTACTTTGCTGATAAAGGTCCGTATAGGCAAAGCTATGGTTTTTCCAGTAGTCATGTATGGATGTGAGAGTTGGATGTAAAGAAAGCTGAGTGCCGAAGAATCGACACTTTTGAACTGCAGTACTGAAGAAGACTGTTGAGAGTTGCTTGGACTGCAAGGGTATCAAACCAGTGAATCCTAAAGGAAATCAATCCTGAATATTCATTGGAAGGACTGATGCTGAAGCTAAGGCTCTAATACTTTGGCCACCTGATGGAAAGAGCTGCCTCACTGAAAAGACCCTGATGCTTGGAAAGATTGAAATCAGTAGGAGAAGAGGATTACAGAGGTTGAGATGGTTGGATGGCACCACTGACTAGATGGACATGAGTTTGAGCAGTCTCCGGGAGTTGGTGATGGACAGGGAAGCCTGGCA
This sequence comes from Capra hircus, assembly GCF_001704415.2. Lineage (NCBI taxonomy): Eukaryota > Metazoa > Chordata > Mammalia > Artiodactyla > Bovidae > Capra > Capra hircus. The sequence continues at coordinate 1,609,976 of NC_030816.1, read as the reverse complement.
TGCTGCAGTCCATGGAGTCACAAAGAGTCGGACACAACTGAGCGACTGAACTGAATTGAATAGTGTTGTTTAAATCTGTTCCTTTGCTGATCTTCTTACCTAGTTGTTTTGTTACATTATTGACGTTACATGGATGACTCTAGTTATTACTGTTAAGCTTTTCTATTTCTCCCTTCAATTTTGTCAGATTTTGCGTCATTTGTTTTGGGACTCTGATGTTAGGTGCATTGTTGCTGTTCAGTTGCTCAGTTGTGTCTGACTCTTAGTGACCCTTGGATGGCAGCACACCAGACTTCCCTGTCCTTCACCATCTCCCAGAGATTGCTCAAACTCATGTCCATTGAGTCAGTGATACCAACCAACCATCTCATCCTCTGTCATCACCATCTCCTCCTGCCTTCAGTCTTTCCCATCTTCAGGGTCTCTTCTAACAGTTTGGCTCTTTACATCAGGTGGCCAAAATACTGGAGTTCAGCTTCAGCATCAGTTTTTCCTATGAATATTCTGGGCTGATTTCTTTTAGGATTGACTAGTTTGACCTCCTTGCAGTCCAAGGGACTCTCAAGAGTCTTTTCTAACACCACAGTTCACAAGCATCAGTTCTTAGGCACTCAGACTTCTTTATGGTTCAACTCACATCCATACGTGACTACTCGACAAACCATAGCTTTGACTATACGGACCTTTGTTGGAAAAGTAATGCCTCTGCGTTTTAATATGCTGTCTAGGTTTGTCATAGCTTTTCTTCCAAGGAGATCTTCCTTGGACAGCAAGAAGATTCAACCAGTCCATCCTAAAGGAAATCAGTCCTGAATATTCATTGGAAGGACTGATGCTGAATCTGAAACTCCTATACTTTGGCCACCTGATGTGAAGAGCTGACTCATTCGAAAAGACCCTGATGCTGGGAAAGATTGAAGGCAGAGGAGAAGGGGATACCAGAGGGTGAGATGGTTGGATGGCATCACCGACTCAATGGACATGAGTTTGAGTAAACTCCAGGAGTTGGTGATGAACAGGGAGGCCTGGTGTGCTTCAGTCCACAGGGTCGCAAAGAGTCAGACACGACTGAGCAACTAAACTGAATTGAAGGAAAAAAAAGTTTAAAAGTAATAACTCTATGTTACTTTTTCTCAAACAAGAATGAATAGGTGAATTTGAAGCAAAGTCACATTCCCTAGCTTAAGCCACAGACATTCTCATATGGTACTTATGAGGGTCCCAACTATTTTCAATGAAACAAGTTGGTAGTTATGATGGAGGTGGTCTTCAGACAATCATTTGAGAAAACAGAAGCCAGTTCACAAGAGGATCAAAAAACTGGCATCAAACGCCTCATAAGTTGACCAAGTCTACCTTTACAATCTTGGAAGCTGCAGCTCTCCCAAGATTGTCTCTCGAACGTGTTTCGCTCATGCCTTGGCTGATTTATTCACCTCCATCTGACACATGTTATTCTTCCTCTATGCTTGACTTTATCCTGTCCTTCCTTAAGCCCAACTCAGGTTTCACCTCTTCATTTAATGACACTTACTTACTCTAATCTACAATGATAAGAAGGATCACGGGGGGAAATGCTACTGTTTTCCTAAACAGTAGCAATGATTGCTTAGTTTAAAATTTTCTGATTTAATCATCTTAGTGAAGGGTTTGACTGGGACTAGAATTTTTCCTCCCTGAATGCTGAAGAACTCTTGCTGGGCTTGTCAGCTGAACTTGGCCTGAGACTGGAGGGCATGGAATCAGTGCTAAAGATGCGTGTGAGGGCAATGCAGAACTCAAGAGCCAGGTGACCAGTCCCTCTCAAGCAGCAACCTGGAGGAGCAGGGGCAATCCTGTCTTGTCCTTCTGTCTACTCAAATTCTGAGTAGAAGGAAGGAGCCATGCCTCCATCTGGGCCATATGCCCCATTTTTGCAAAGGCTGGTTGGATTGGGAACTAGCGGGGTTGACATTAGAAGCATAGACACAGGAAGACAGAATTATAAATGATAAACTCCATCATTCTGATTAAAAAGGATAAGAAAACCATTAAGACTAGCTTTGAGAGGCCACAATATATTATTCTTTTAGCTCACTCCTGCAGAGACTATATTTGACCTCAGTTTGGTTCCCTAGTATCTTCCTTCAGTTTATCCTCAAGGTATTAGAGGATAGAGGGGAAAAATAAGAAGCAATCTTGTGCTCTGTTGATTACTGCAAATAGGGTCAAATTAAATGCTTATCTCTTCCATTTTATATCTCAATTACTGACACCATAGAGTGTCACCATCATACTGTACTAACTCAACATTAAAAGATATTTAATGATGACTTTTATAACTAATATACAGAACATCTCCATGTCAGAAAAGGAGCTGGTTTATTTTCTTTCTCCTATAACACTGCTTTTGGTGTAAAATTATCTAGATATTTAAAGATAAAATATTTAAAAACTCAAACCAGATAACAAAAATGTTAGTATTTTTTTTGTTAAATCGCTTGATTACATTTGAGATGCTTTCATGTAATTTTCATAGGTCTGTATATATGTATATATATGTGTGTGTGTGTGTGTGTGTGTGTGTGTGTGCGTATACATGGATATATGTTTATTTATCTGAAAGTGTATGCTTAGTACCTGGAGGAGAGCATGGCAACCTGCTGCAGTATTCTTGCCTTGAGAATACCATGGGCAGAGGAGGCTGGCAGGCTACAGTCCATATGGTCACACAGATTCGTATACAACTGAAGCAACTTAGCACTCATGTACACATATGCATAGTAAGACAAAATAGAAACATTACTATGTGTGTCCTTTTTCTCTTGTGCTTTCCATTTCAACCTTTGCTTTAAGTCATATTCTTTCTTAATAGCCAATGTACCTTGGGGCAGTATTTATATTTTCTTTAATATCGTTGACAGGCTAAGTAATTGTAAAAATGGTACATAGAATCTATAGTTAAACATGATCAATCAGTGACATATATATAGCAAATAAAGAAATGTTTATAGTAATCAAAGAGCATTAGATATAAGTAACAATAGATTGAAAAACTTTATCTTAACACATATACGTTTCAGAAAATTAGCTAAAAGCCGATATTATATAAACTCCTCTGACTTTCAGAGAATATTTTCAAGTTAAGATTTACAGAAAAGTTGCTTGATATTTCTGGGTTTTTCTCCATTCATTTATTGGCTGAGCACATACCAGATGTTAAGCAAACAACACAAGCAGAGTCCTTATTATCCTGGAGCTTCTTTTCTACTGGGGGAAGGCAGCATGAAAACATGTAGACAAATGTCAAAAATGGTAACATTTCAAATGGTTTTCAGGCTTGTAAAGAAACTAAAGACAGGTAGTGGAATGTGGGAAGAATGACTGGAGAATGCAGTCTTTTAGGTATAGAGATAGAAAAGTCATCCTGGAGGAGCATATCTATTCTAAAACCTGAAATGTGCAAAGCAGTTAGGCATTGGAAATTGAGGGAGCCTGCTTCAAGCAGAGGGTTTCCGGGTGTGAAAACCTAGGGGCAGAAACAGATTGACCATTTGAGGACCAGGAAGAAAAATAAGCAGTTGGGCTCCAGTGGAACAGTCTGTAAAAGGCGATGCAGGAAAATTAGTCAGTGCCAAATGGCACAGGGCTCTGTAGGTTCTGGTAAGATTTGACTCTATTGTAAAAGTCAGGGAAGCAATAGAAAGATTTTAGGCAGGAGAGCAAAATAATCTGATGATGAACCGTGTGGACTAGAAAGCCGGCAGGGGACCGTCTGGTTTGGTTTTAATAGGTGCATCACATCAGTTGTCCTAAATTCTCTTCCCCTTTATTTTGTTTTAACTTCATCCAGAGCCAAGCAGGAGACTGTGGAAAGGCAACCTCTTTTGAAAAACATAATAGTTTAAAGGAATCTATTTCTTTTGGAGTATCGAAGACCATAAAATGTTTGAATTTTGGTAGGTTGCCCACAACAGGATGATTGCCAAAGGGATTTAAAAATGCATATCAGGAACAAAATGTTCCCTCATCCACATGACAGAGAGTAGAGAAAGTGCAATCTCTCTCTCCAATAGCATTCTTTTATTTTTATTTTTTGAGTTAGTATTTTGTTTAATCAACAGAATTTGTACCGTTGCTGAAAAAGACATTTAATAACACATCTCTTCTCAGTTGTTAGTCAAGTAGTTTGTAATAAAAACTAAACAAGTGAGAAAATTTAAAGTTATATTTCTCTTTCAATTTTCTTCTCTTTCAATGATCTTTCAATAGGTGATAAATTCTCTTCTTTTGCAAGAAGTTCAAAAAGAAACAATTGATAGGGCAGTTATTTCACTTCATTCTGGAAGAAATGAAACAGATTAAAAAGTGTTATTTCTTACTGTCATGTTCCTATTCCATAGATTCCAAAATATTAATGGTAAAGATAATTATGTAAACACTTTTCATATTTCTAAATAATTAGGTAGTATTTTTAGGCTGTCATCAAATCAGTTAAATACCACTAGAAATAATGAAAATGCTTGTGGGATTTTTACCTAAGTATAAAAGCATTTGGCTTTGAAAGATATATTTGATCTGGTTGCTTATGAAATCTGAAGAACAAATATCTCCAACTATTTTGAATATTTTCAGAAAAATTGTGCTCATAAATTTTATTTTTTAGATTAATGGTTTTATTATTTTATAAAAATTAGGTATGCTATGATAAATATTTAAGAAATATATAAAGTGATCAGTAGAAGTCACTCAGTTGTGTCCACTCTTTGCGACCCCACAGACTATGCAGTCCATGGAATTCTCCAGGCCAGAATACTGGAGTGGGTAGGCTTTCTCTTCTCCAGCAGATATTCCCAACCCACGAATTGAACTGGGGTCTCCTGAATTGCAGGTGAATTCTTTACCAACTGAGCTCTGAGGGAAGCCCATACAAAAGTGATAAGAATGATTTTTAAAAACCACTCCACATTTTATAACCTAGAAATAAAAATGTGTGATAATGTGATTTCATTCAGAAGCTCTCTCCCTCCCACCACTCTCATACTCATCTATCTATATATCTACACAAACATATACAGCCTGATATGATAGACCATATAAAATATAATATATTTTAAGAAAAGCAGAATCATAAGTTATTTTCTTTTAATTTTTCCTCGAATTTAAGCAAAGTTAAGAAAGGAATTGCTAAACTTCAAATGATTTTTTTCCTTCTGAAAAAAGTCAATAAACCCTAAAATATCCTTCTAAAGTCAACTGAAAGATTATGAAAAGCATAAAAGCTGGTGACTCTTTTTTTGTGTGTGTGTGTGTGTGTGTGACTATTTTAACCTGAGCATTTCAACGAAAGAATCAGTTGACTACCCTGGTAAAAGATGAGAAAATGACCCATTTAAGCCTCTTCTAATTTTCCTTCCCCACACCTCCTATTCTCTTTGACATTGATGTGTTTTAAATTTTACATTCTCCTGTGTAACCATCATACTCATAGTTGTTTAGTTTTGTATTAATCTAAAATATACTATGAATCCATTTTGCTATGGCTTCTCCATTTCAGAATTTTTTATTAGATTTATCTTTTATTTGGTTTTCTTTCATTGTCAGTTTTGTTTGTTTGCTTTTATGTTCCAAGGAACTGCTCATGAGTGCTCTTTTCCCTGAGTTTTTGAAAGCTTCTGAATGTTTTTCTGTCTTCTTCATAGTTGAAGAGACCTTAACTAAATTTACCAGTTGGTTGGCATTTGCTTCTATTTATCCATTTAATGTGCCAGGTACTGAAGACACACTGAACAACATTTTGCATACAACACAGCCAAAGCTCCTTGCTCTTATGAAGCTCACAATTCATTGTGAGTAGCAAGACAGGCAAATGCATGAATTTTATATTTATAAGGGAAGAATAGCAGGGTGACAGGATAACGTCTGTGCCCCTTTAAGGTGATGATTAGGTAGTCCCTCCCTCCTTGGAGATGACATTTGAGTTGAAGTAGTAATGACAAAAAGAACCAGTCATGTGGAATCAATTGGAAAACATTCCAGGCAAAAGAAACAGAAGAATACTAAGTGCACAGACGCTATGGTAGAAAGAAAGAAAAATGCTTTCTGAAGATCTTGAGGGATAGTGAGAAGGTTTTGTGTGTGTGTGTGTGTTTTTTGCTAGAAAAAAAGGCAGAGTCTGAGGCTATTGTTAGAAGATGATTCAGAAAGGTAGGGACAGTGGACCTGACCATGTAAGGCCTGATAGGACTACATAAGAGATTTGGGATTTTTCTAATTGCAATGGGAAGAGCATTTTCTATTCTAGACATTGTCCCCTCTGTCTATGCCTCATCCTGGCATTCTTTTTGAAAGGATAAATATCTTACCTCATATTATTTCCTTCATCTATTCCTTTCAGGTTTCTGTCACCATTACTCTAAGACCTTATTGACAAAATTATCACTTATATGTGGAATCTTGAAAAAAAAAAAAAAAAAAACAGCGAGTGAGATGGTGGTTATTAGGACCTGGGGGCTGGGAGATATGGGGAAATGTTGCTCAAAGAGCACAAACCTGTAGCACAACATTGTGACTATAGTTAACAATATGGCACATTATATTAACATACTGAAAGTTGCTAACAGACCACACTTAAATGTCCTCATCACAACACCAAAAGATAATTATGTGATGCAGTGGAAATGTTCACTAATGCTATGTGGAGTAGGAAATGGCAGCCAGCTTCAGTACTCTTGCTGGAAAATTCTATGGATAGAGGAGACTGGCAGGCTACAGTCCGTGGGGTCACAAAGTGTTGGACACGATTGAGCACACACACACACAGTCATTGTGATACATGTGTATCAAATCAACATCTGGCACACCTTAAATTTTTCCAATGGTTCATGTCAATTATATCTTAAAAAAAGGAAAAAAGAAAAGGAACTTGGCAGCCATCTTATGAAGACCAAACAAAGTTAGAAATGGCAGTTAGATTGCTTCATCTAAATGGTCATTTTTCTGCTCTTAGATTTATTGATCTTTCAGTAGCATTTGATTAACTAACCACTTCTTTTTTTTCCATTGGTGTGTATGACATGTATTTCATAGTTTTCCTTTGATCTTACTGAGCACGCCTTAATTTTCTTCTTTGTGTATTTATACACCATTCCTGTGTGATTTTGCACAATCACATGATTTTGATATCATCTATGTAAAACGTCTCCCAATCTCATTGTCCTGGTCTACCCCAGAACTCCAGTTTCATGTATCAACTGCCCTCTTGACATCTCTTGGATATTTTAATATGTATCTTGAGGGTAATGTGGGCACAATCAAACTCATGTTAGCCAACTCAAATTGACCTCACAGACTTCCCTCAGTCAAGGTACACTTATCCACTCAATTTCTCAAATAAAATATCTCAGCATTCTTGAATATTCTATTCTTCAGCAAATACTGTCATTTTAAATCTAAAATACACCTCCAGTAAGAACAATTCCCTCCAAGATGACTAGCCTCAATTTTATCTTCATGTATAGCTAAACCCATAGAAATTCTATGAGTTTAAACAATTCTTGGAGCAAGAGTAAAAGTTGGGAAATAAATGTTAGTTCCTGCAGCCATTTAGAATTGCATTTGGTTGCTGGTCACAGCCAAGTATACCACTTCAAAAGTTTAGGGGTTCATGCTCTTGTGGGGAAAAGTGTCCCAAAGAAGGCTCTCCCGAAACCATTAGTGCGCCAGCTTTCCTCTGACTGCCTTGCTGTTCTCTACGTGCTTCACCTTGGAGGGTGCAAGATGGCTGCTGGAACTCTAGCTCTCTTGTTCATTTTTCAGGAAGAATTTAGTGGAAGAGGAATGGGGAAAAACACCTCTAGTTGAGTAAGTTTCTTTGAAATCCCTTTAAAGACTTCAGGAGCCTTACTGAGTGACTTTTACTTTGCTATTATCAATCACATCTAACTACAATGAGGTTCACCACCACCTTGAAGAAAAATATGTTTGTGCTACTACAGAAGGTAAGAAGTGTTGAGGTAAGATATTGGTTAAATTGATAGTAGTCCCTTGCCATAGTTTGTTTCCTTTCTCTTTTCACAAAGCATGTCTTTCCCTTCATTTAATAGCTAGAATCAATCTTCCAGGAGAAACATTTTAAAACAAAAAATATTGCTTCAAAATTTAAAAATCACTTGTAGGTCTTTTAAATCCATTTGTTTGCTAACTAATGTTATAATATCATAAAATGTTAACTCTGAGGGGAACATTAAAACTGACCATATTCATGTGAGCTTTTCAAAATATGGTGAAGATCAGTGCCAGTTCATGGTCTGGTAATCACTGTATTTTGTCAGTTAAATATAAAAATTAAGAGCAAGCATTCAGATACTTTTATAGAAATTTGATTGATATGCCTGATCCTTTAACAATTTTTATATGTGATATGATTTGCTATTCTTTTCTTCATTTCTCTAACTCATCTACTTTCATTGTCTTTTTCCAGATTCTTAGTTTATGACATACAGGTATTTAAACAAGGATACTGGAGTGGGTTGCCATTTCCTTCTCCAGGGGATCTTCCAGACCCAGGGATAGAACCTGGGTCTCCCACATTGCAGGCAGATGCTCTACCCTCTGAGCCACCAGGGAAGCCCAGAAATAAACATATTAACAGATAGTCCCTCCTTTCAGTTTTATTATATATCTATTTATGGCTGTAGTAGGTCTTCATTGCTGTGCACAGACTTTTCTCTAGTTGCAGCGAGTGAGGGCTACTCTCTAGATGGGGTGTACAGGCTTCTCATTGCAGGGGCTTCCCTTTTTCTGAGAATGGACTCTAGGGAATGCAGGCTTCAGTAGCGTTAGGAGGGCTCAGTAGTGTGTGGGCTCTAAAGCACAGTCTCAATAGTTGTGGTGCCTGGGCCTAGTTTCTCTGCAGTGTGTGGGCTCTTCCCAGACCAGGGATCGAACCAGTGTTCCCTGCATTGGCAGGTGGACTCCTCACCACTGAGCCACCAGGGGACCCCACCTTTCAGTTTTTAGACAAGAGAAGTAAAGTTTAAAGGGCTGAGAGATAATCCTAGAATTACTATTCAGTAATCCAGAAAACTCTGATGCTGGGAGGGATTGGGGGCAGGAGGAGAAGGGGACTACCGAGGATGAGATGGCTGGATGGCATCACTGACTCGATGGACGTCAGTCTGAGTGAACTCCGGGAGATGGTGATGAACAGGGAGGCCTGGCCCACTGCGATTCATGGGGTCGCAAAGAGTCAGACATGACTGAGAGACTGAAATAACTAACTAACTAATTAACTAATCCAAAATCACTGTGGTTGGTAACTGCAACTGAGAAAATAAAAGATGCTTGCGCCTTGGAAAAAAAGCTGACAAAACTAGACAGCGTATTAAAAAGCAGAAACATTTTGCCAGCAAAGATCCATATAGTCAAAGCTATGGTTTTTCCAATAGACATGTGCAAATGTGGGAGTTGGACCATAAGGAAGGCTGAGCACCAAAGAATTGATGTTTCTGAGTGGTGGCACTGGAGAAGACTCTTGAGAGTCCCTTGGACAGCTAGGAGATCAAGTCAGTCAATCCTAAAGGAAATCAACCCTGAGTATTCATTGGAAGGACTGATGCTGAAGCTGAAGCACCAGTACTTTGGCCATCTGATGCAAAGAGCCAACTTATTGGACAAAAACTTGTTGCTATGAAAAACTGATGGCAAGAGGAGAAGGGGGACAACAGAAGATGAGATGGTTGGATGACATCACTAACTCAATGGAGATGAGCTTGAGCAAACTCTGGGAGTTGGTTAAGGACAGGAAAGCCTGGAGTGTTGCAGTTCACGGGGTGGCAAAGAGTTGGACATGACTTAGTGACTGAACAAAATCATAAAACAGATTTTTACTATGCTATCATCACTATTTAATGATGTTAAGCTATAAATTCAAAATTCTCACCAGTAACCTCAATATTTAAGTACTGCAATTTGGTGGCTTGGCAAAAATTCATCACATTGTAATTCATTATTTACTAAATCAATATTGTGGGAAGGTGTAACCTAATGGCTTCTGGAAAGCCTGGGTCCTAGAATTGATATTCTAGGCTGGAGGTAGAAAGACTTGAGCTAGGTAATTTTGCTCTAAAATCTTTGCACAAAAATTAGACTAACCTATAAATTTAAAAATATGCAGTTAATTTGTTTCAAAATAATATAAAACTATGAGGGAAAAATTTTACTCTTATTTATTATCTTCTTACATTTCCACTGAAATCAATTGATTATGTGGACATAGCAAGTCTTCAAATAGCAGAGTAGTAACCAGAACCAATCTTTGAGGGATTTACGGCGTGGTTATAAGTCAAGAACAGCTTTACTGTCTTAGGTTTAAAATCTGATGTGAGAGGAATAGAAAAGCTAATTATGCATCATTTTCTAATTTGCTTTAAATTATTTTATAAGCCCAGCCATATTTTTAATTCTTCTGTTTCTTGCCTTCTAGTGCTTCCAAATTGGTAGCAGGTTGAGATGACACACATTATTTATAACAAAAATTTCTGCTCAAATTTGGGATTGTTTGTGCTCTGAAGTAAATATACAGCATAACAGCCCCTTCCACCTGCTTTTTAATTTGTTGCACAATGTTTACTTGTCAACAGAAGCCCTAGCACCCTTGACAAGTATGAGAAATATGTTTCTCAGAAATTATAAAAGCAGTATCAGGCAGCCCAGTCATGCTCTGAGCAATCTGCTCAGAAAAACACAGAAACCTGCGAACAGCAAGTAGGAAGTCAGACTAGGCTCTGAGCAGGAGTATGAGGAGTAACAGACACAACCCATTTATTTCTTAACATGCTTAGAATCACAGTAGACTGTCAGCATATGTCTATTCAAGAAATTATAATATAAAACGTCAAGGACAGAACTTGGGCATAGGTGGTGGACCAGATAGAATCTAAGAGAAAGTAATTTTACTTATTCCATTACAAATTCACTGAGGTCAAAAACAATATAAATTCGCTTTTTGCATCCATTGGACCTACCACAAATTACAATCCGTGTATGTAATGAATGATTCAATGATCGGTGGTAACTTCAATAAAAGTAGATACAGAGAAATACTAGAGTCAAGGTAATATTGAGGTGGATTTATGAATAAAATGGAAGTGAGGACATGGTTCTAATTTCAACACATGAGAGCATAAGAAGAAATGGAGAGTAAGGATACCAGGAGAGAGAGAGATAAGGAGAGGCAAATAGAGGGGTCTGCATGTAGGTGGGTATGAGTGTTCATGTTTGTTAAAGGAAACAATGAGGGTAGAGGAAAGACTGAAAACATAAGTGGTATGGGGTAACCGAGAGGGTAAGGACCACAAATTTACAAAACTTCCTGTTTTCTTCTCAAATTAGAACAAAGAGAATAGTAATTAAAATGATAATAAAACAACTTGAAAATAAATTATCCAATACTATATGAAGATATGATTAAGATGCAAAGCTTCCAATTTATTGACTACTTGATATTGTTCAAACAGATAATTTTGCAATAAGAAAAGGGAGTGAGATGTTATATCTAAAGAGAAATGTTTATTTGTGGTAAGTTAAACCAACCAATAACCAAGTTAAATCAACCAAGTTAACCAATAACAAATTAAACCAATCAATAACCTACCAATAATCAAGTCCTTCTTCCTAAGTTTTCCAACCAAACTCCTTGAAATCAGGGACAACAATTTTAAATTAGGTTATAGGAATACATTTTATGCAAGTGTGTCTTTAAGAGTGCCATTAAACTCAATCATATTCATTAGAATTTTCTAGCATTCTTAATGAGCCAAGGAAGAGTGGCTGAATTAGGCATTTTTCATCTGATGGAATCTTTTAAGGATGGAGGTAGGTACACTATTAAATGATGTACTTCAGTTATAAATAGGGGTTCTCAGTGTCAATCAAGGCTGGTTTATCACTTCAGAGTTCCTCATTTTATCTCACCTGGTTTTCTTTGACTACTTACTAATGCTTGAAAAGGTCTACTGTGTCCTTTTACTCATCTACCTAAGGGATATCAAAATGGCAGCAAGACAGGCATCAGTCTCAGCAGATCAGATTTACCAACACCCAGGACTTATTGTGGAGGTCCACAATCTGAGATAATTCTAAGCAAAAAATCTCACAGTTCAGCTTACCGAGTTCACACTTTTCTAACTAAAGACTTTTCTATATAACCAAGAGTTCTTTCACATTTCTTTCTCAAATCTCTGACAACCTCAATCCATATTCAATCTCATTTTCCAAATTATGATGTCTTCTCAAGACATGGACCATAATAACTCTGTAGAACTTTGTGTCCCCCTTTTTAAGATAGCTAAGAGATTCTTACTATGTTCCAGCATAAGAAAATGGCCACCTGTGTTTTTTCTCTTCCACCCCTACTATTTTTAAGACTGATACCAGTTCCTATGACTGCTGTCTTGCCACTACCTACTGTGATTGCTTCTACTACCATTACTTCTACTGCCATCACTATAGCCACCTACTACTGCTGCCTCTGGCTTTCCAGATGGCTCAGTGGTAAAGAATCCACCTGCCAGTCCAGGAGCCGCAGGTGCAGTCCCTGGGTCGGGAAGATCCGCTGGGGAAGGAAATGGCAACCCACTCCAATATTCTTGCCTGGGAAATCCCGTAGACAGAGGAGGATGGTGGGCTATAGTCCATGTGGTTGCAAGGAGCTGGACATGACTTAGTGACTAAACAACAACAACAACAATAACAATCTGCTATTAAATACCAGGGCCTGGATTTAAACACAGACCTCTCCAAGTCTTGGATCCTTTCTGTTCTACTAAGAACATAATGACTGTATTTACCTAGGAAATTGCCAAGAAACTAAGATACCGTCTGTAATTCAGAATCTGGAAAATATAAGTGTGCCTGCTGGGACTGACCTGGCTATTTGGAAGACAAGAAGTGACTTTTTTGGTACAGGACATTTTGTCCTTTCTCAGACTCTAGTTTACCTGTGGGTTATTTAGAATGATAAGCTCAGTTTGGAGATTAGGTGTTAAGTACATACTGCCCTCTAAGGAGGTATCAAGAGGTGGAAAAGTTCATTGGAGTTTACTAAGACTCACTCTAATCCATAGAGAATTATCTCAGGTCTAATGAAAATAAGGGTCTACTGAAGTTCCAAAGGACATTAATTTATGAAAAGTGATTGTCCGTTTTATGGACAATCACAGTTCAGCTTGCCCAGCTGACACTTTTCTAACTAATGACTATTCTATATAACCAAGAGTTCTTTCACATTTCTTTCTCAAATCCCTGACAACTTCAATTATATAAAAATTGAAGTATTTGAAGTTCATTATGTTCATGTATTATGTGTGAATCTGTGAAGCCCCTCATTATGAAAAGTAACTTCAGTCATGGTCTGAGGATAAAGATGATGGGAAGAAAGAGATAGGTTGGAACCCTATATTTTTAACTCTAGCTGACATAGTTCTTCTGGTTAAAAACAAGAATGGAAACAGCAATTAAAAATGCACAGTTAAAGATTTTAAAAGATATTCCTTCCTGACTCAAAAATGAAATTAAGTGAAATCAGCGCTTGTTTTTGAAGGAAAATGCTATACATAGCAGACATTTGGTGAATATTGGTACATATTTGGTAAATAATTTTTCATGGCAAATATATTTAAGATCTTGCAGCAAATAATATTTTTAGATCTCTCATATACTATGATCTGATTTTTAGAACATATTACGATTTTAATATTCACCATGTGGTAATTTTTAAAAAGCTTTTGGAATAATTTAGTGAATGCAAATAACTTTTACTACTAGGTTTTGGGAAGTGATTGTCTAGAAGTATCAATTAGGTTTTTAAAAATTTATGTAAATTGCTATAGTACAACACAAATAAACAATGTTTGCAAGAAGTATAACTCACTTTTTAAAAGAAGAGAGCTCACTGATATTGCGCTTTTTTAAAGCTTTATGAAAATCTTCATTTGCATGTCAGAGGCTACAACCACTGTGTAATTTAATAACAAAAGAATACAGAAAAAATGTTAAACAAGTAACTGAATTTGTATATAAAATTTTATATTCTCCACAGACTCCGGTAATCTTCAATGTCAAGTTCTGGAAATGTTAATGTGAATGTGGTACAAGTATGACTATTTCTGGGGATAAGACTTTACCTTTATTGAAAATAAAGTCTCTGTAACCTCCGTCTTACTTTTCCTGTATGGGGTACTGCTTTTTTAATTTTTTTTTTTTTGGCCACATTCGAGCCATGTGGGATCTTAGTTCCCTTCCCAGGGCTTGATCCCCACGCCCCTTCCATTGGAAACAGTCTTAACTACTGGACCACCAACGAAGTCTCAAGGCCTCTGCTTTCTAAATTGCCATTCAGCTCCTGCTACTGTTCTCACAGACCATTCTGCAAAATACATATGGAACGTTTAAAGAATTTGAGGGTTCCGTGTGTTAGGTGACGTGGAGTTTGGAAAAGCTGCGACAGCTTGGGGAAACTCACACTGGGCAGTGTTTGAGGCACAACCAGTGGGCCTGAAGGCTGCCAGCTCACCATTTCCTAAGGGTGTTTCTTCCTAAAGCCTGAATATATTCCCTTCAGTTTACATTCTTGCTTAAAATTCCACCAATCCATTTGAGTTATATAAATACTTTGGGGAAATGTATGGAGTGTTAGACAAATTAGCTCAACCAGGTTGACTTTTTGCTAGAAGCTGAAGTCAGACTCCACTCAGGGACTGGGAGTTGGCACAGAAAGCTGTGGTGTGACTCTGCAGGGTTCCCTCAGCAAGAAGCCCTGCAGCAGCAGGAGGCTCTACAGGCTCTGCAGAAAAGAAGGGGCATGGGGACCAGCAGGAAGCTTCAAAGGGCTCCACTCTGAGGCTGGAAAATCAGTGGCAGAAGCAGAAGTCAGTTGCCAAGGTTTAGGGAAGAACAGAAATTGGAGGCGGGTAGGGCATGAGTGGGGCTTCCCAGGTGGGACGGGTGGTAAAGAATCTGCCTGTAAATGCAGGAGACAGAAGAGTGAAAAAGTGAAAGTGAAAGTCACTCAGTTGTGTCTGACTCTTTGAAACCCTTCCCCAGGCCAGAATACTGGAGGGGTAGGTAGCCTTTTCCTTCTCCAGGGGATCTTCCCAACCCAGGGATTGAACCTAAGTCTTCCGCATTGCAGGTGGATTCTTTACCAATTGAGCCACAAGGGGAGCCCAAGAATACTGGGTTGGGTGACCTATCTCTTCTCCAGAGGATCTTCCGGACCCAGGAATCAAACTGGGATCTTCTACATTGCAGGCGGATTCTTTACCAACTGTCAGGGCAGCCAGTGGGTTCAATCCCTGGGTCTGGAAGATCCCCTGGACGAGTGCATGGCAACCAACCACAGTATTCTTGCCTGGAGAATCTCACTGACAGAGGAGCCTGGCGGGCTGCAGTTCATGGGGCAGCAATTAGACACAACTGAAGCGAGTTATCAGGCATGCATGCGGGGCGTGAATGACGTCTAGGGTAGAGAGAGACAATAAATTTCAAAGGAACTGAAAAGGGTTTTGAAATGTTCCTCTATACTTCTAAATTACGTATTCTGGCTCTCAGATATTATACATATTATATTAATAGTCTCACTATGTTTCAGCCGTTTTAATGCTAAAAAGAAAAAGTCCTCTGCTGAGGAGGATGGGAATCTAATCATTATTGTATGTGCATTTTAAATTCTCCAAACCAAACTCTTTTTAGAGTTCCCATCAGAAAATGCCTGAGAATGGCAAACAAATGGTACTTCATGATCTACCCTTATTTTAAGATAAATCTGCACTTTCTCATTACTGTTAATCAAATAAAATGATTATAGTTCTGGAAACATGCAGGGAAATCTCATGTCTTTGTGATCTGCTCAAATCCTCCAGCCCCTGTTTTCATTCCCACCAATCCCTTCAACTCAACTTTTGTTGAATATCCTAGACTAGGTGATTGGGAAATGGTGTCTCATTTTTTAAGAGACAGCAGCTCATTTTTCAGTCTTTTATGAGTCCCCCAACACCTTTTGGCTATTCTCTCCATCACACGCCTACATATCATGTTTCTTCCCTTGTCGTATCTGAAATATTTCCTTGCTCTTCTCTGAATTCCCTTTCCTTGTTTTCATATTTTTCTCCCCCTGAAAAAGTGAAAAGTGCAAGTGTTAGTCGCTCAGTCCTGTCCAACTCTTTATGACCCCATGAACTGTAGCCCACCGGGCTCCTCTCTCCATGGAATTCTCCAGGTAAGAATACTGGCATGGGTAGCCATTCCCTTCTCCAGGGAATCTTTCCCAGTCCAGGGACTGAAACTGGCTCTCCTGCATTACAGGCAGATTCTTTACCATCTGAGCCACCAGAGGGTAAATTTCTTAGTGCAAACAATTGTATATTTGTTCTGCCGTCTCAGGAACTATCAAAATAAATTCTTCCCCCCAAATAGGTGAATGAGTGGATGCATGTGTAGCTCCTTCAGTGAAAGAAGCAGCAGGCCTGCAATTCCCCTTTGGGGTGTAACCCATTCATCACTGGAGCTGCCTACCTACCAGGAAATACTCAGAACTATGACTTTGGTTCCCATGTTGGTTTCCTTTTCTCAGAGACCAAAGAAATCTTAAACTCAGAGATGTGAAGATTGTAGGCAGTCTAAGGGGAAAAATTACAGATTCCCTGATAGCTCAGTTGGTAAAGAATCTACCTGCAAGGCTGGAGACCCAGGTTCAATTCCTGGATCAGGAAGATCCACTGGAGGCAGGATAGGCTACCCATTCCAATATTCTTGGGCTTCCCTTGTGGCTCAGCTGGTAAAGAATCCACCTGTAATCGGGGGAGACCTGGGTTCAGTCCCTGGGTTGGGAAGATCTCCTGGAGAAGAGAAAGGCTACCCATTCCAATATTTTGGCCTGGAGAATTCCAAAGGGGTCACAAAGAGTCAGACATGACTGAGAGCAACTTTCACTTTCACTTTTCAAGGGGAAAAATTAGATCTTCTTAGTTTTGAATTCCTATGATGATTGAAGAAATTCTCCCTTCCATATAAACATGGACTGACAAAAAAAAAAAAAAAAAAGTAAGACAATGCTCACTTTGGGTACGTGCTGCATATGTAGCTAGCAAACAAAGAAAGGGGAGAGATCTCAAGCTGGAAGTGATGGTTAGAAATAAAAGATGATGTAGTTCCAATAAAACAACTTACAAAACTGCTAGAGAATTTGAAACAAAGTAAAAATAAAAACCTTCTTCTGGATTGTTATCAGCCATATCTGATTCTCTAGATGATTTGAAACTTCCAATGAAAAGCAACGCAGAACTTATGCTGTGTACTCCTTCTCTTCAGAATTGTTGTTTTGTAGAATCAAAGGAGAAATTTGACCTTGACGATGTTCCTGGAGGCCATGCCTAATCTAATTTATTCCCGGTAGAGCTGAACAATGATGAGTTGGTGGAGTCTGCTGGCCAGGTCTGCCACCACAATACTTTCTTCAGAACATTTTGCCATCTGGAAAATGCATGATTCAGCTTCACTGGCACAAGTACATCATATGCAGGAAACAGAAGAACAATGACATTAACTGAACACGCTTCAAAATAAATATGGACTACTTGAATAGGAATGCTAACAGTTTGCTGAAAAGTAAATAGGTCTAAATGGCTTTCTTTTGATGTTCTGTACTATACTTTTCAGGTCAGTTCAGTTCAGATGCTCAGTCATGTCTGACTCTTTGTGACCCCGAGGACTGTAGCACACCAGGCCTCCTTGTCCATCACCAACTCCGGAGTTTACTCAAACTCATGTCCAATGAGTCAGTGATGCCATCGAATCATCTCATCCTTTCTTGTCCCCTTCTCCTCCTGCTTTCAATCTTTCCCAGCATCAGGGTCTTTTCCAATGAATTGGTTCTTCACATCAGCTGGCCAAAGTATTGGAGTTTCAGCTTCAGCATTAGTCCTTCCAACGAATATTCAGGACTAATTTCCTTTAGGATGGACTGATTGGATTTCCTTGCAGTCCAAGGGACTATCAAAAGTCTTCTCCAACACCACAGTTTAAAAGCATCAATTTTTTGGTGCTCAGCTTTCTTTATAGTCCAACTCTCACATCCATACATGACTACTGGAAAAACCATAACTTTGACTAGATGGACTTTGTTGGCAAAGTAATGTCTCTGCTTTTGAATATGCTGTCTAGGTTGGTCATAGCTTTTCTTCCAAGGAGCAAACATCTTTTAATTTCATGGCTTTAGTCACGGTCTGCAGTGATTTTGGAGCCCCACGAAATAAAGTCTGATACTGTTTCCACTGTTTCCCCATTGATTTCACATGAAGAGATGGGACCAGATGCCATGATCTTTGTTTTCTGAATGTTGAGCTTTAAGCCAACTTTTTCACTCTCCTCTTTCACTTTCATCAGGAAGCTCTTTAGTGCTTCTTCACTTTCTGCCATAAGGGTGGTGTCATCTGCATATCTGAGGTTATTGATATTTCTCCCAGGAATCTTGATTCTAGCTTGTGCTTCTTCCAGCCCAGCATTTCCCAAGATGTACTTTGCATATAAGTTAAATAAGCAGGGTGACAATATACAACCTTGACACACTCCTTTTCCTATTCAGAACCAGTCTGTTGTGACCTGCATACAGATTTCTCAAGAGGCAGGTCAGGTGATCTGGTATTCTCATCTCTTTAAGAATTTTCCACAGTTTATTGTGATCCACCCAGTCAAAGGCATTGGCATAGTCAATAAAGCAGAAGTAGATGTTTTTTCTGGAACTCTCTTGCTTTTTCGATGATCCAGTGGATGTTAGTTTTTTGATCTCTGGTTCTTCTGCCTTTTCTAGATCTAGCTTGAACATCTCGAAGTTCACGGTTCATGTTCCATTGAAGACCAGCTTGGAGAATTTTGAGCATTACTTTGCTAGCATGTGAGATGAGTGTAATCGTGCAGTAGTTAGAGCATTCTTTGGCATTTCCTTTCTTTGGGATTGGAAAGAAAACCAATCTTTTCTAGTCCTGTGGCCACTGCTAAGTTTTCCAAGTTTGCTGGCATATTGAATGCAGCACTTTGACAGCAAAATCTTTCAGGATTTGAAACAGCTCAACTGGAATTCCATCACCTCCACTAGCTTCGTTCGTAGTGATGCTTTCTAAGGCCCACTTGACTTCACATTCCAAGATGTCTGGCTCTAGATGAGTGATGATACCATCATGATTATCTGCATTGTGAAGAACTTTTTTTTTTTTTTTCAGTTCTTCTGTGTATTCTTGTCACGTCTTCTTAATATCTTCTGCTTCTGTTAGGTCTGTACCATTTCTCTCCTTTATTGAGCCCATTTTTGCATTAAATGTTCCTTTGGTATCTCTAATTTTCTTGAAGAGATCTCTAGTCTTTCCCATTCTATTGTTTTCCTCTATTTCTTTGCACTGATCACTGAGGAAGGCTTTCTTTTCTCTCCTTGCTGTTCTTTGGAATTCTGCATTCAGAAGGGTATATTTTTCCTTTTCTCCTCTGCCTTTCACTTCTCTTCTTTTCACAGCTATTTGTAAGGCTTCCCCAGACAGCCATTTTGCTTTTTACATTTCTGTTTCTTGGGGATGGTCTTGATCCCAGCCTCCTGTACAATATGAGCCTCTGTCCATAATGCTTCAGGCACTATCAGATCTAATCCCTTGAATCTATTTCTCAGTTCAACTGTATAATTGTAAGGGATTTAATTTAGGTCATACCTGAATGGTCTAGTGGTTTTCCCTACTTTCTTCAAGTTGGCAATAAGGAGTTCATGATCTGAGTGAAAGTCAGCTCCTGGTCTTGTTTTTCCTGACTGTATAGAGCTTCTCCATCTTTGGCTGCAAAGAATATAATCAGTCTGATGTCAGTATTGACCATCTGGTGATTTCTGACAAAATGTGGTCCAGTGGAGAAAGGAATGGCAAACCACTTCAGTATTCTTGCCTTGAGAGCCCCATGAAGAGTATGAAAAGGCAAAAAGATAGGACACTGAAAGATGGACTCCCCAGGTGGTAGGTGCCCAATATGCTACTGGAGATCAGTGAAGAAATAACTCCAGACAGGATGAAGAGATGGAGCCTAAGCAAAAACAATACCCGATTGTGAATGTGACTGGAGATGGAAGTAAAGTCCAATGCTGTAAAGAGCAGTATTGCACAGGAACATGGAATATTAGGTCCATGAATCAAGGCAAATGTAAATGGTCAACAGAAGATGGAAAAAGTGAACTTTGACATTTTAGGAGTCAGCAAACTAAAATGGACTGGAATGGGTGAATTTAACTCAGATGACCGTTTTATCTACCAGTGTGGGCAAGAATCCCTTAGAAGAAATGGAGTAGCCATCATAGTCAACAAAAGGGTCCAAAATGCAGTACTTGGATCCAATCTCAGAAACGACAGAATGATCTCTGTTTGTTTCCAAGGCAAAGCATCCTTTCCAGTCTGTTTTTATTTTTAGAGGAGAATTTACTGATTTTTCAATGTAAGGAGTATAGAGAAAAACAATGAGTAAGTGTACAATGCAAGGGAACAAATCCAGAGGGAGGGAGCCCTGAATAAAGGAATTCTAGAATTAGAAGGTTAATTTTTTTCCATGAAGAATTTCGCTCATAAGAATTCTGCTGCAAGCAACTGAAAAACAGTGATAATAAGTTAAATATTAGTGTTGAGAGTGAAAGGCTTAACTTGTATGGTGTTGGAACATCCAGCTTTAGAAGTACCAATGATAGCCTCAAAAGTTGGTCACTATCACATGTAGAACTAAAGTTGCAATCAGATGACACCTCCAACAATTGGTTTTCATATTCATTTTGCACAAGGCTTTTAACCTCTCCATAAATGCACAAAATATCAGGCACCCATTTCCAAATATAAACATACTTCATCAGGCACAAGGGCATTTCTCCAAGCTTGATATTCATTGTCATCATAATCTCATCATCATTGATAAGAATATTTATTTATTTATGGAGGACTTTCAACATTTCATCAATTCTAAGATGCACACTTTTTTTTCATATTTTAATATCTCTGGTGTCAGAATGTGCTTCTCAATCAATGTTGTCTTAAAATTGTTATCAATCAAATGATGAATATAGCATAGTTGTTTTACTTTACATATTTGGAAATATTAAGAAAGGGTTATTATGAAAATCTGTACAATGAGTTTCACCATCTTGAATTAACACTTTGGGTACAACAATGAAGTCTTTTAGGGAATGTTACAGATCACAAACCATGATCATGAAGACAGTGAAAAGAATATTTTGTGGAAAAATATCAAACTCAATGAGTTTAATTTTAAATTCAAAATGATTTTAATACTTTAACAAAGCTATCTTATTTGTATTAACCTTTCTATTTATGTGAAAAGTGATATATATGATATAAATAAGGTATTAGCTCACATAATTATTGATACCAAGATGTTCCAAGATCTGCAGTCAGTAAGTTGAACATCCAGAAGAGTGGATATATATTTCTAGTCTGAGCTCTAGCTTTAAGATTTAAGAACCAAAGGAACTAATGATATAAGTTCGAATCTGAAAGCCAGCAGCAGGCTCAATACCCAAGAAGGGCTATTGGTTCAGTCTGAATTCTGGAAAGTTGGAAAACAAAAATGTTCCAGCTCAGAAAGAATCTTGCTGTGATTTACATCAAAAAGCAAGATTATCTCTGACCCACATCCTACAGTGATTGAAATAAAAACAAAAGTAAACAAATGGGACCTAACTAAACTTAAAAGTTATTGCACAGCAAAGGGAATTGTAAGCAAGGTGAAAAGATAGCTCTCAGAATGGGAGAAAATAATAGCAAATGAAACAACTGACAAAGGATTAATCTCCAAAATACGCAAGTAGCTCATGCAGCTCAATATCAGAAAAACAAACAATCTAATCAAAAAGTGGGCAGAAGACCTATACAGACATTTCTCCAAAGAAGACATACAGATGGCTAATAAACACATGAAAAGGTGCTCAACATCACTCATTATTTGCATGCATGCATGAATGCTAAGTTGCTTTATTCGTGTCTGACTCTGTGTGACCCAATGGACAGCAGCCCACTGGGCTCCTCTGTCCAAGGGATTCTCTAGGCAAGAATACTGGAGTGGGTTGCTATTTCGGTCTCCAAAAAATAATATGTAAACATGTATTTAAAAAAATAGTCCCTCAGTTGCGTCTGACTCTTTGTGACCCCATGGACTGTAGCCACCAGCCTTATCAGTCCATGGAATTCTCCAGGCAAGAATACTGGAGTGGATTGCCATTTTTTTCTCCATTATTAGAGAAATGCAAATCAAAACTACAATGAGGTATTACCTCATACTGGTTAGAATGGCCATCATCAAAACCTCTACAAACAATAAATCCTGGAGAGGGTATGGAGAAAAGGGAATCCTCTTGTACTGCTGGTCAGAATGTAAATTGAAACAGCCACTATGGAGAGAAGTATAGAGATTCCTTAAAAAGCTAGGAATAAAGCTACCATATGACTCAACAGTTCCACTACTGGGCACATACCCTGAGGAAATCATAATTTAAAAATACACATGTTCCCCAGGGTTCATTGGAGCACTGTTTACAATAGCTAGGACATGGAAGCAACCTAGATGTCCATCAATAAATGAATGGATAAAGAAGATTTGTGTCGGGAGCCGCGTCAGGCATTACTGACAAAATAGAGGCACAGCCCTAAACCCCCTCCCTTTGTTCTGTAGGCATGGATCCGGAATGAAGGAGTTAGGTTTTGTGATTCTGACTTGTTTTTTTCTTTCCTTGGCTGAGTTGACTGAAGAGACTATTAAGGTGCTTATTGTTTTTGAGAGGAGCAGGAGAATGTATAAAGCCTTCTGCAGCTGTGCTCAAAGAATAATTCATAAAGTTAATCACTGACAGTTGTTCAAGGACTTTTACAAAAAAGTGTTCCAGGGTGAGCACAGAGGCCGCAGCTTGAGACCATGGGAGGGATTCCTATCTGAAGCCTATTTGTGAGAAAAGTGTTTATGGCAAAGGAGTTGGTGAATTTAGGACTTAGGAATAATTAAAATAGTTAGAAGCTAAAGATTTAAGGATTGCTGTAATGTTACAATATTCTACTATAGCTTATAAAAATTAGGGATTTTAGAGATATTATTAGCTAGAAGCCCTTTCTAAGAAATAGTGAACTTAGGATACTAGGGGCGAACAGGACTTAGAAAGATAAGAAATAAACTGAGGAATGTGGTATGCAGCCAGACATTAGCATGAGTTACAGTGTATTCACAAGGACACATGAGACGAAGTAGATAAGAGAATCGCTGAGAAAGGAACTCCATTTGAGGCGCAACAATGATTTTTGGAGAAAAATAAATCTGAGTCAATGGGAACTAAAAATATCAAACCTCTGACCTGATGTTTTTGTAAAAGTATAAAAGAGAATCATAAGCTTCAACTAAACAGGCAGTCCAAGGAAACTGAGAGGCTGCCTCAGTTTCTCTCGCCGACACCGCCCA
The DNA here is from genome assembly GCF_001704415.2 of Capra hircus. Classification (NCBI taxonomy): domain Eukaryota; kingdom Metazoa; phylum Chordata; class Mammalia; order Artiodactyla; family Bovidae; genus Capra; species Capra hircus. Next base: position 1,586,465 of record NC_030816.1, on the reverse strand, counting down.
CCCCTTCAGGTTGAATCCTTGGCTGCTGGAGCTGGACTCTGGAAGATTTGGTACATCTATACACTGGAATATTACTCAGCTATAAAAAGGAACACATTTGACTCAGTTCTAATGAGGTAGATGAACCCAGAGCTTATTATATGGAGTGAAGTAAGTCAGAAAGAAAAACAGATATCATATATTAATGCATGTATATGGAATCTAGAAAGACGATGCTGATGAACCAATCTGCAGGGCAGCAAAGGAGACATAGACATAGAGAACAGACCTATGGACACAGTGGGGGAAGGAGAGGGTGGGATGAATTGAGAGCAGCTTTGAAACATGTACATTACATGGCCAGTGGGAATTTTCTGTATGACTCACTGAGCTCAAATCCCATGTTCTGTGACAACCTAGAGAGGTGGCCTGGGGTAGGAGTTGGAAAGGAGGTTAAAGAGGGAGGGGACATATGCATACCTATGGCAGATTCATGTTGATGTATATCAGAAACCAACACAATATTGTAATTATCCTCCAATTAAAGTGAAAGTCACTCAGTTGTGTGTGATTATTTGCGACTCCATGGACTATACAGTCCTTGGAATTCTCCAAGCCAGAATACTGGAGTGGGTAGCTGTTCCCTTCTCCAGAGGATCTTCTCAACCCAGGGATTGAACCTGGGTTTCCCCCATTGCAGGGGGATTCTTTACCAGCTGACCCACCAGGGAAGCCCAAGAATACTGGAGTGGGTAGCCTATCCCTTCTTCAGCTGATCTTCCTGACCCAGGGTCTCCTGCATTACAAATGGATTCTTTACCAGCTGAGCTACCAGGGAAGCCACTCCTCCAATAAAAATAAATAAATTAAAAAAATTGTTCCAGCTCAGTCAGGCAGGGGGATGGTTCCCTCTCATTCATAGGGGCATCAGCATTTTGTTCTATTCAAGCACTCAGCTGTTTAAAGGAGGACAACTCATATTAGGGAGGACAATCTGCTTAGTTTACCAGTTCAAATGTTAATCTCATTCTCAACATCCTCATAAAGATACCCAGAATAATGTTTGATGAGTATCTGCATAAACCATGGCTCAGTTAGTTGACATATTAAATTAAATATCACAAGTCCTCCACTTGCCAGCTTGGCACCTATATGCATCTCCTTAAGCCATACTCAATCTCCAAATAAAGGCAATAAAAAGGTCTAAATTCCAATAAGTTGATACAACTTTGTTGCATAAAACTGAAAATGCACTCCTTGCCCAGAAGAGGAGCTAAAGCCCTTGAGTGATGTTTACTCTTCTCTTTGATGTCCTTGAACTTAAATACTATGCTGTAAGATTAACAGAACTTAAAACAATATGGTATTACAGATATATGTATGCTGCTGCTGCTAAGTCGCTTCAGTCATCTCCGACTCGGTGAGACCCCATAGATGGCAGCCCACCAGGCTCCCTCATCCCTGGGATTCTCCAGGCAAGAACACTGGAGTGGATTGCCATTTCCTTCTCCAATGCATGAAGGTGAAAAGTGAAAGTGAATTTGCTTAGCCGTGTCCGACTTCTAGTGACCCCATGGACTGCAGCCCACCAGGCTCCTCCGTCCATGGGATTTGCCAGGCGAGGGTGCTGGAGTGGGGTGCCATTGCCTTATAACTACTATTACATTTTATTATAATATGTTATACATAAAATACGCACAAATGTGTACACACAAGGAGGAAATACTCATGAAATTTATACTCTTGCCTTCTGTTGCTGATCACGTTGTCATAGTTGGTGTTTATAACAATCTTCTTCCACTACCCAGTCTATATTCTCTGTGCTTCAACAAACTCTTCAACTGGTTTTTATTCTTCTCTTGGTGGGATGACCCAAATTTTATGCTTGAAGTGTGCAGGCCATTAGTAGTTTTGCCTGAATCAGGTTGTTGTAGTTTTCCATTGACCTTAATCTCAGGGTATGGTGATTCTAAGAGACACGGTATGGGATCTCCTGTATCCAGACATACTGTTACTTGTATCTACTGTAGTCAAATTGTCCACTTTTCTCATGGTAGTCAGACTCAGTCACCCGAGACAGCATAGTAACTCCTTTCTTTGATTCTGAAGCATAAAGTGTTCCAAAAGTGGCAGTTTTAACTTTTACTTCAGTGACATCATTACTGTGTCTTCCAGTGGAAGCATTCCTCCCTTTGGAAATAAGACCTCCAGGCCAACAGAGCATAAAGTCTTGGAAACAGGAAGCAAAATTTTTGCTAGTGGATCACTAGGAGTAACAGCAGGTTGTTTCACTCCCATTTCTATTACTTGATTCCTAGATCATGGATTCTAGCTATGGATGCAAGAGCACCATATATTGGTCACTGGTTGAGAGCACAGATAGCCTTCTGGATAATCTTGTCTTAGCCTTGCCAGGTATTGCCATCTAGCTAGTACTGTAACTGGCTTAAAAAGGCCATTCCGTAATTCTATTGAGACAGCTGCTTCAGAATGGTGGGCAATATGGTAAGATCAATGAATTCTATGAGCGTGGACCAGCTGACACAATTCTTTTCCTATGAAGAATTCCTTAATCAGAAGCAATATTGTATGGAATACCATGAGGGTGGATAAGACAGTCTGTATGTCTATGGATGATAGTGTTGGCAAAAATCATAGTGTGAAGGGAAGGCAAATCCACATCCAGAGTAACTATTCCAATAGGAACAAAACACTGTCTCTCCCATGATGGAAGCAACTCAACGTAATCAGTCTACTACTAGGTAAATGGCTGATTGGTTGAATGGTACCATATCAGGGACTTAGTGTTTGTCTGTGCGGCTGGCAGGTTGGGCACTCAGTGGTGACCATAGCTAGGTTGACTTTGGTGAAACACAGTCCTTGTTGCTGTGGCTGTGCTTAAATTCTATCCCTGCCACCATAGCCACTACATTCATGCTATATGATCACATATAATTGCTATATGATCATGAATCTGGCCATTTCTCCTTTCATGTAAAATGAACGACCAGGTGCATTACTTGAAGTTCTGCCTACTGGGAGAAATTTTTATTCAACGCTGTCCTTCAGGGATGTCCCACTAAGGTCTGTAGTGCTGCAGCTGTCCACATTTGAGTGGTGTCTGCATATTGTTTGAACCATATCTAAATCAGGCTCAAGACTTCTCCTCTGTCAGTTAATCTTAGAGAACTCCCCAGGAGACCATTGGTATGGTCTAGGAGAGAGAAGGCAGAATAACAGCAGCTTGAACCGTGAGTATTTGGGCTACTTCTTCCTGTAACTTACCTGTGCCTTCAGGACCTGCTTAGACTTGATCACACATAAACCACTTTCATTTCATATACTGTGGTGCATCTCCAACTTTATAGGTTTCTGGGTCAGATAACACCCAGTTCATGATGGACAGCTCAGGTTGCTTGGTTAACTTGGTGATCTGTGGTTAAGCATTCAGCCTCTACTAAGGCCCAGTAGCAGGCCAAGGGCTTGTTCTCATAAGAGGAATAATTAATTATCTGTAGAGGATGGCAGTATTTTTCTCTAAAATCCTGAGGGCCTGCACTGAGATTTATATATGGGGTCTACCAAAGTCTCTAAACAGCACCCCTATCTGCCACCAGCATTGTTAGCACCACTGGATCTGCTGGATCATATGGCCCAAGTGGCAGAACAGATTTATTTTTTACCCAACGATATACAAGTACGTCTTGCCAGTAAGTCTAAATAAGGTAGTCATGTCTTCTTGCTCACTAGTTCCAATTAGAATGCATAATGGACTAGTGTGTTATCTTGTGGAAGGGAAGGGTGATCAAGATCCCTACAAATTAAATTATCACATAGGGCCGAAGAGTTGATACCTGAAGTAGGACAGGGAAGGAGTGTTGTTGATCTTGCTTGCTTGCTTTTGGTGAATTTTGGACAAAGATGGAGATACATAGCTGCACATCAGGTCCTAGTGAATGTGTTGATTTGCTCAAGTGATGTAATCACATTTGATACATTAGGTATAATTGGAATCATCATGTGAGCCGGGCAGTTCTAGGGGCTCCCACCTGACCTTGCCCATCATGATGGCCACAGGTAAAGAAATCACTGTGGGAATTCTGCTAGCTGATCAGTAGATCTATATCGAGTATGAATTCTGGAGCTGAAAAATATCTGCAGGGTGGGTTCAGAGACCCACTGGGCCCACTGTGGGACAGACCTGAGCTAAAACTCTGATGACCACCTGATATCCATAAGTGTTTATGCTGACTGGTGGAACATTTTAAGTTCTGGAACTAATGTCCGTTCAGAGCCCTTATCTGGTAGTCTCTGAAAGGCTTGATTATAACCTTTTCCTCATAGCAATTACTCTGGTAAAAGGCCTTGTCTCCTTTGGTGAAAAGTTAGGATAATTGTTAAGAGTAGGAATTTATGGTAGTGAACTGAGGTCTTTCTTCAAGGGAACTTTACTGCATCTCCTACAATGAAAGGGTTCTGGTTTTATAAACCCACTTTAAACTGGGAATTGATGGAGAGTCTATGAGTTTCTGTTTTTATGATTCAGGTTGGACTACTGTGTACTTTACATAGAACTTTTTAGCTGACGCAGATCAAGCAGAATTTAGTAGGTTACTTATTTGTTTTACTTCTAGGGATGCAAGGTTAATTAGACAACCACACAGGTCCATGTGAGTCAGACTATTCTGGTTGTTATTTTGACTCTGATGCTCATTATGGTAACTCTGCCCATCTTGCTTTTGTCTGCTGAGCTTTTTCATTTGATCCGTACCACTGGGATCCAATTGCTCTCATTGCATTTAGGGTTCCCAATTGAGCATCCAACAGTCCCTTCTGCAGGTTTGGCCTACAGAGAACAACAAAGTTGTTTTTGTTGCTAGAAGAGTTCTTCAAAGATGCCAGAGCTCCCCACACAAATTTATTTCTTTCAGTTGGATGAAAGTTATGGTTTCTTGGACCCTCCTAGTGTGGTGGCTAAGTCTAAAATGGCACTACTGATTTTAGGTCTAAATTCACACTAATATTTCAATTATTCAAAGCATTTGAATCTCTTTCTCCACATTAAATCAAGGCAGATCTGGGATTTCCAGTTTTGGTCTACGTGTTTCATCCATCCAACCAAACTGTTAGAATCCTTTCTAAATCCCCAAGATGCAACATTAAAGGTAAAATCACTGCTTAGTGAGTCTATATCAATAAATTTGGCTTTTTCTAACTTCAGGTTCCTTCATGATTCCACCTGGGTAGGATTCAGACTTATATAGTTCCAGTCCCACAGATAGTAGTTGTGCCCTGCTGGCTCCTCAGCCAAGCCCACTCACCAAATTGTATCAGTCAAGCTGATACTATTAACCAGCAATGTGTGTTCAGTTCAGTTCAGTCGCTCAGTCGTGTCCGACTCTTTGAGACCCCATGAATCGCAGCACGCCAGGCCTCCCTGTCCATCACCAACTCCCGGGGTTCACTCAGACTCAGGTGATGCCATCCAGCCATCTCATCCTAAATAACTAAAAATTGATGGTACATTAGTTGTAATGACATGTGACAGCCATTTGTTAGACATTGTTCTAGGTATTTGATGCATCTTTTTTTCTTTGAACCCTCCCAAATGGCCCATTCTGCAAAGCTATATTTTTTAATTAATTTATTTTAATTGGAGGTTAATTACTTTACAATATTGTATTGGTTTTGCCATACATCAACACGAATCGACCATGGGTATACACGTGTTCCGGGTAAGGACTATTTGTAAGATTCACTTTAAAGATAAGGGAATTGAAGCTCATACTCTTTAAGCATCCTGCCCAAGATCTTAGAGTTTGGCCATGGTAGAGCTGGGATTCTGGAGAAGGCAATGGCACCCCACTCCAGTACTCTTGCCTGGAAAATCCTATGAATGAAGGAGCCTGGTAGGCTGCAGTCCATGGGGTCACTAAGAGTCGGATACGACTGAGTGACTTCCCTTTCATTTTTGACTTTCATGCATTGGAGAAGGAAATGGCGACCCACTCCAGTGTTCTTGCCTGGAGAATCCCAGAGACAGAGGAGCCTGGTGGGCTGCCGTCTATGGGGTCGCACAGAGTCAGACATGACTGAAGTGACTTAGCAGTTAGCAGTAGCAGAGCTGGGATTCAAATCCAGATTTGCACTGGGACTCAAATGGCACCACATGTGATGGTCACTGTAGGGAAAGAAAAAATTAGCCAAGGCTCTCTCATCCCACGCCCTCTTGCTCTCACCCCACATTTTGTAAATAATGATTATGTAACAGTGGAGATCAATTATAGCACTGCTCATGTGCATCGTGAGGTACTTGCTTGGCCACGGGCTACTTTTGCTCTATAAGCACATATAGGCTCCACCTGGAAAGGCCTGGGGGCTGTGTTGGGTGTGTTGTGTTATGTTATGTCTGCTGCTATGACTGCTGCATCATCCAGGAGAGAAGAAATGTGTTTGCAGTTCCTATGGCTCCTTGAGTTTTCTTCCAGCTTCCCTACTCATGCCTTGCCTACCATGGGTTCAATGAACAACGTGCACAGTGAGACAATCAATAACACTTAGAATTTAGGATTTATATGGTTACATCATAGAGGCTTAAGATGTGTACAATTTAGACATCTGATAGCTGGTCAAAATTTACAATATTTATTAGGATTGCCGGGAGAAATATCAATAACCTCAGATATGCAGATGATACCACCCTTACGGCAGAAAGTGAAGAGGAACTAAAAAGCCTCTTGATGAAAGTGAAAGAGGAGAGTGAAACAGTTGGCTTAAAGCTCAACTTTCAGAAAACAAAGATCATGGCATCCGGTCTCATCACTTCATGGGAAATAGATGGGGAAATAGTGGAAACAGTGTCAGACTTTATTTTTGGGGGCTCCAAAATCACTGCAGATGGTGACTGAAGCCATAAAATTAAAAGATGCTTACTCCTTGGAAGAAAAGTTATGACCAACCTAGATAGTATATTCAAAAGCAGAGACATTACTTTGCCGACTAAGGTCTGTCTAGTCAAGGCTATGGTTTTTCCTGTGGTCATGTATGGATGTGAGAGTTGGACTGTGAAGAAGGCTGAGTGCTGAAGAATTGATGCTTTTGAACTGTGGTGTTGGAGAAGACTCTTGAGAGTCTCTTGGACTGCAAGGAGATCCAACCAGTCCATTCTAAATGAGATCAGCCCTGGGATTTCTTTGGAAGGAATGATGCTGAAGCTGAAACTCCAGTACTTTGGCCACCTCATGAGAAGAGTTGACTCATTGGAAAAGACTCTGATGCTGGGAGGGATTGGGGCCAGGAGGAGAAGGGGACGGCAGAGGATGGGATAGCTGGATGGCATCACTGACTCGATGGACGTGAGTCTGAGTGAACTCCAGGAACTGGTGATGGACAGGGAGGCCTGGCGTGCTTCATGGGGTCACAAAGAGTCGCACACGACTGAGCGACTGAACTGAACTGAACTGAAGATTGTCTACCCTGGGCAAATGCTCATTGTTCTAGGTAGTGTGGATACTTGGGTGAAGGATCCTAATATCTGTCTTATGGAGACAGATTTTTTAGGCAGATAAGATATATGGTAAGCACACTGCTGCTGCTGCTGCTAAGTTGCTTCAGTCATGTCCGACTCTGCTCGACCCCATAGATGGCAGCCCACCAGGCTCCCCCATCCCTGGGATGCTCCAGCCAAGAACACTGGAGTGGGTTGCCATTTCCTTCTCCAATGCATGAAAGTGAAAAGTTAAAGTGAAGTTGCTCAGTTGTGTCTGACTCTTAGTGACCTCATGGACTGCAGTCTACCAGGCTCCTCCATCCACGGGATTTTCTGGGCAAGAGTACTGGAGTGGGTTGCCATTGCCTTCTCCCGGTAAGCACACTAGAAGACAGAAATGTTTGTGTTGATGAGTTTCAGGTGGTATGACTTCTCTAAACAAAGAAATAAGATGAAGAAAGTGTTCTAAATAGAGAAGAAACAAAGGTATGGCATTCACAATCTATCATTAGCAATTAAATATGAAAGTCTGGACACTTCAAGTCTAGGGATGGGAGCACGGTGTGGTAGAACCTTGTAAAGAAACAAAGCTGAAAATAGAACATGGGGATGAGTCATTAAGAGCCTTTTATGAAAAAATAAATAACTGATTATAAGAACTGTAGCAGAATCCCCCCTTTTATAGTAGAAAAAATGAAAACTGGTGAGAAAGTAAGCACATGCCAATGGATGTGTTCTCAGTCGTACACATCCATTAGCAGAATCTCATGAAGGAAACATACATTCAGTTCTCAGCCTGATTGAGAATACATTGAAACAGAAATACAAAGAGTTTGTTTCAATGACTCCTACTTTCTCCACAAAGTAAGAGGAAAGGTTTGTGGTAGGTACAATGAAGATAAGAAGAAGGAGAATTTGAAGTTTTAAGGAGAAAGGGGGATTTTATAGAAGTGAATGTACCATGGAAATATGAATATAAAATAACAAGAAATAGTGAGAGCCTAAGGTGAAACTGAGATGACCAATACTTTTCTGGGGACAGTTGCTCATCACTTTTGCCTACATGATAGTTTTCCAACAGTGTTTCTCATAGCTGCTCAGATTGCTTCTGAAAATGGAAATATTACTGCCTCCTTCCTAGAGATTCAGTTGTGGCACATCAGTGGTGAGGCCCAGGAATCTCAATTTTGAATAAGCTTCAGGCGGTGCTGAGGCTAAGCTTTTATAAACACTAGTTAAACAACTAGCCAACAGCTATTTGGTGATTCAACACACAAACAGCATGTTGAACAGAGTTTATGGTATTGACAACCAACCAATTAGATTTCCCCAGATGTGAAAGGCATTTACAATCTACCCTAATTTATAGCACTATAACTGTTTTTGAATCCAACTTTGTGTGCCCAATGCATGGTGAGGCCAAACAAACCAAAATGTTGGAGTTTGGAGCTGAGAAACTTTATTGCAAAGAATGAGCAAGAAGGGGTGGCTAGTGCTCAAAAGACTAGAACTCCCTAGTGGTTTTGAGGGAAGAATATTTTATAGACAAAACTTGGAGGAGGACCACAGAGTCTTTAACCTTGTGCTTGGTGGTTAGGTAACAAGTTGGTGGTTGAGGTAGTAAGTAGATGTTTCAGATATTTCCATCATCAGCCTTCTGGTTCCAACCAGTCGGCCCCACTTGTTTCTGCTCAGTCTGAAGTTACCATCCTCTGCCTGGGTGGGGGCCTTAGTTCATGTAGAATAACTCAGAGATATATTGTTATGTATATCGCCTGAGGAGGAACCAGAATGCTGCTTTACCCCACCACTACTGTTTCTTGACCATTCCTCCATAGTTTCAGCATTTCCTCCCCTCCTTACTTAGTAACTATTTAGTAATTAGTAATTAGTAACTATTTGAATCTGCCCTTTGGAACACCAGGGCTTCCCTGGGGGCTCAGATGGTAAAGCGTTTGCCTGCAATGTGGGAAACCAGGGTTCAATCCCTGGATTGGGAAGATCCCCTGGAGAAGGAAATGGTGACCCACTCCAGTATTCTTGCCTGGAAAATCCCATGGACAGAGGACGCTGGTAGGCTACAGTCCATGGGGTTGCAGACAGTTGGACATGACTGAGTGACTTCACTTTCTCTCTTTCTTTCTTTGAAATTCAGGAAAGGTCTAGGATATGGAAGCCTTTTTTCTACAAATGAGAAATATGGCACACAGAAAAGCTTTGTACCCAGGAGGACCCCAAAGGATCCTGCTCAGTTTCATAATTACTAAAAAACCAATATAAATATTTACTAAATATTTTAATGTAAACAATTGTATATACTAATTAGAGTAATAATAACAATAATTGACACCTTTACTAACAGTAATCTGCTTAATGTAAATTGCCCATTAGCTTCCTTCACTTCTTCATCCCCATTTCTAACCCTAACCCTAATCATAAGCCCATCAAATCCTCCAAACCAGCTTCCAGCCTCTACCATCATATTTATGACTCTTCTAAAACTCATAACTGGGCATTTGATTCTGGTTGTTCAAACTTCATTTTGAACACTTCATTGAAATTACTCTCTTAAAAAACATCATATTCATGGTCAAATAACTAATGCATACTTGTGCCAGAATTTGAACCCAAACTAATTAAAAGCCTGAGAAAATTGATCAGTTCACCTGGATCTGGTTCAACCACAATTATAAGTCAAAAAAATTTTTTTTTTTGGCTATGGTAGATGGAGAGTTTGATTTAGCCCTGTCTCCAGTTTTACTAAAGGTCTATGAGTAAATCCATTAAAAAAAAAAAATTAAAAAGACAGGGGAGGTTGAGAAGAAGGCATTGTCAACCTTCTGCATGACTCTAATTAATCTCTTGCTCAAGAGATTTATTATTGCCAGGAACCACTGCCACCAGGGCCCAAAGGCAAAACGAGTGTCCTGGACCCAAAGGGTCTTGTCCAGCTAGAGGTAATGAAAAGCAGAGTTCACCTGTGCATTCCAGTTATCTATTGCTGTGAAATAAGTCACCTCAGCATTTCATGGCTTAGAATAAAGTCAGTGTACTGTCAGTCATGGTGTCAGGAATTATAGGGGTATGCAAATTAAAATAGAAATTTATATGGACTTATTGTTTTCCAAAGTATTTGAGAGTCTCTAAGGGTAAACATACATGTATTATGAATACATGGGTGTCTTACTTGAGTGGTAAAACCACTCTATGTTTCTATTTAAAGTCATTTTCCACATTGTTTTATTTAACTAGTTTGAAAATATTCAAAGAGGAAAAATTCTGGTCCCTTAAAAAATTGAAAGCAGATCCTTGGTAGATGTTACATTTTTAAGTGGCAAAATAAAGAAAAAAAGCCATTTGGTGATTAGGCATTGCTTATGAAGGAGGGTGGGGTTGAGTGAATGAATTAAATCCATTGCCAAAAAATTCTTTCATGATTAGATATAAAATTTCACAGGTTTTTTCATACAGATTCCACTATGTGAGTAGCATCTGATGATAGAAATTTACTTCTTTAGATTAAACGAAGCTCTATATAATTGAAAATTTACTGAGATAGATTCAACAGATTCAGGAAAACTTGTGAAGGAAAATTGAAGAAGATGCCTTTTTCGTGATCAGTTGTGATTACATTAGGGATGAAATTAAGACTTTCACTAACGATTTTATTTCCAAACATCTCAGCAAAAGAGCTGCATGGCAAGACAGAGCATGAGGTCGGTGGTCCCAAGGAGGGCTTAGGATGCATGGGATTCATTCTGCTCCATAGGGTTCCCAGAGTCACTTGGAATTTTGTTGCCATCAATCATCTTCCAAGGAAAGGTCTTCTGAGTCCTATCCAAGGGTAGGATGGCTAACTACCCAAGCAGAAGTTTGGCATTATGGCACCATTTTACTTAACCTCTAGCCAACTAAGACCAATTTCTTTCTCTCTTCTATCCAGAGAGCAGGTAAGTCTTACCATCTGAGATGTTGCACCCTATATCTTCATTGTAGAAATAAAAAGGTGAGTTGAAGCTCTTTTATTACTGCACTTCAAACTGTAGCTTGACTACTTGGGATGATTCTGACTCAGTAACATTAATAAAGGAACCAGTGCCACATTTGACTGGGAAAATGTGCCCTAACTTGGCAAGATTACAAATTTCATTCCAAATTGTTTGTTTCTTTCTTACTCTTCTGCCTTGTTAGTAGCACTTTGATTCGAGAAAGCCTTTTCATTGAATTTAAAATGCTTACAACTCTGTCCGAATTTGTCTCAGGTTTTTTTCATCTTAATGTAGATTTTCTAGCCTCCTTGATGTTTTGCATTTTATCTTCTGAGACCTCTCTTCATACTTTTAACTTGTCTAGTACTGAGATATTTTGTATTCGGTTTTTAAACTTGTATTTAGAAATTCCAGTCCAGGAATGAGAAGTTGCACTTTAACAGGTTTTTTCTTTTCTAGTTTTGCTCAGGATTAACTTAGATTGAGATCTTTCTCTCATCCCTAAAAATTTTATCCTCTGCTAAGATGCTCTAGAACCTTAATTCTATCTTTAGACAGTTGTTACTTAATGATGTTTCCTAAATCTACTTCTTAATGGTTTTCTTCATAAGTATTACAGGGTATCATGTTGAGCATACAATTTCTGTATATCCCAAATCACATTAATCAGAATTCAAATGGAGGAATGATAATTCATATATATATCAATGTTTTTTTTTTTAACTATATAGTAGGTTAGAATTTGGGTAATTTGGGAAATACAAGTTGACAAGCTTTTTCTCTAAAAGGCCAGAAAGCAAACATTATTGTAAGCCATATGATCTCTGTTGCAAGCACTCAGCTCTACTGCCATTATAGTAGCCACAGACAGTATACAAGTAATCATAGCTATAGGACTTCCCTGGTGGCTCAGACAGTAAAGAAATCTGCTTGCAATGCAGGTGACCCATGTTTGACTGCTAAGTTGGGAAGATCTCCCAGCGAAGGGAAAGGCTACCCACTCCAGTATTGTTGCCTGGAGAACTCCATGAACAGAGAAACCTGGCAGGCTATAGTCCATGGATTGCAAAGAGTCAGACACGACCAAGTGATTAGTGTGTGCACGCACGCACACACAATCATGGCTATATGTATTGTCTTCTCTGTTCTTTACAATACTTGGTGAATAAGATATGAACATTGCCACTTTGTATAGGGGAAATTGGAATTCGACATTAATTCTGAAACATAGTGTCTGGCTGCTGCTGCTGCTGCTAAGTTGCTTCAGTCGTGTCTGACTCTGTGCGACCCCATGGATGGCAGCCCGCCAGGCTCCCCCATCCTTGGGATTCTCCAGGCAAGAACACTGGAGTGGGTTGCCATTTCCTTCTCCAATGCATGAAAGTGAGAAGTGAAAGTGAAGTCGCTCAATCAATCGTGTCCAACTCTTGGAGACCCCATGGACTGCAGCCTACCAGGCTCCTCCATCCATGGGATTTTCCAGGCAAGAGTACTGGAGTGGGTTGCCATTGCCTTCTCTGATAGTGTCTGGAGGAGGTACTAAATAAATATTTGATGAATATATGGAGAATAGATTGGATGGGCAGAATTTGGAATATATATTATAACAAGACATAAAATTTCATTAATTGTTACATATTTGTGAAATATTTGCTCTATTTTTATCTTTGCATAATTGTCTGAAACATTATTAGCATAGACATAAGTGTCAATCAGATTATCTTGGTAACAGAATAGCAGAAGCTAGATGACAAAGCTAAGAGAGAAGTGACATATAACTGTATTTTACCAAAACAATAAATCTAAACTGACATCAATTTAGGATGAGATTGCTCAGTCCAGCCTCCTGAAATATTAAATATCTGTTTAGTCTTGTCTGAGAGACTTTGGTTTATTAAGATTTCCAAAATATCATTATTTCTCCCAATACCATGCTCCGAAAATTTCATGGATTCAACCCTGACTTAGTTTACTAATGTAATTCAAACTCAGAGAGAAGCTAAAGGAGTTAGGTATGAAAATAAAATAGCTGTGGTACATATACACAATGGAGTATTACTCAGCCATTAGAAAGAATACATTTGAATCAGTTCTAATGAGGTGAATGAAACTGGAGCCTATTATACAGAGTGAAGTAAGCCAGAAAGAAAATTACCAATACAGTATCAGTTCAGTTCAGTTGCTCAGTCGTGTCTGACTCTTTCCGACCCCATGATTTGCAGTATGCCAGGCCTCCCTGTCCATCACCAATTCCTGGAGTTCACCCAAACTCATGTCCATCAAGTCAGTGATGCCATCCAGCCATCTCATCCTCTGTTGTCCCCTTCTCCTCCTGCCCCCAATCTCTCCCAGCATCAGAGTCTTATCCAATGAGTCAACTCTTTGCGTGACATGGCCAAAGTACTGGAGTTTCAGCTTTAGCATCAGTTTTTCCAAAGAACACCCAGGACTGATCCCCTTTAGGATGGACTGGTTGGATCTCCTGGCAGTCCAAGGGACTCTCAAGAGTCTTCTCCAACATCACAGTTCAAAAGCATCAATTCTTCGGTGCTCAGCTTTCTTCACAGTCCAACTTTCACATCTATACAGTATAATAACACATATATATGGAGTTTAGAAAAATGGTAATGATTACCCTGTATGTGAGACAGCAAAAGAGACACAGATGTATAGAACAGTCTTTTGGACTCTGTGGGAGAGGGTGAGGGTGGGATGATTTGGGAGAATGGCATTTAAACATGTATATTATCATATGTGAGACGAATTGCCAGTCCAGGTTTGATGCATGATACAGGGTGCTCGGGCTGGTGCACTGGGATGACCCAGAGGGATGGGATGGGGAGGGAGGTGGGAGGGGGGTTCAGGGTGGGGAACACATGTACACCCATGGCAGATTCATGTCAATGTATGGCAAAAGCAATACAATATTGTAAAGTAATTAGCCTCCAATTTAAATAAATAAATTTATATATATTAAAAAAAGCACAAGTCACTAGCTTTTCAACACCTTCATACTGTTATAATTACTGCTGCTAAGTTATTATTTTATATAATGGAAAACAGCCATCTCATTGTTAAGAAAAGGGCTTTATTTTCCTGTTTTGCCTGTACTTATAGAAATAGAAAGCCAACCCATATAGATAAATATTAAAATTTTTATTTTATAATTAACTTTTCAAAAATATGTTTTGTTATTATCCATTGTCTCAATTAAGAGGAATCGGCATCTTCCTATCCAATGGGTTATTACCTCTTGGATGAAATCTAATGAATATTAATACCATCACTAAGAAAAGGAGGAGGTACTTTATTAGAGTTTTGTGCATTTTCATTTATTTTTTTAACACCATCATTTAATCTGGATTTCATTTCAGTTTTTATTTTATTTTATTTTATTTTAATTTTTACTTTATTTTGCTTTACAATACTGTATTGGTGTTGCCATACACTGACATGAATCAGCCACGGGTGTACATGAGTTCCCAATCCTGAACCCCCCTCCCCCCTCCCAGCCCATACCATCTCTCTGGATCATCCCCGTGCACCAGCCCCAAGCATCCTGTATCCTGTATCAAACATAGACTGGTGATTTGTTTCTTACCTGATAGTATACATGTTTCAATGCCATTCTCCCAAATCATCCCACCCTTTCCCTCTCCCACAGAGTCTAAAAGTCCGTTCTATACATCTGTATCTCTTTTGCTGTCTCGCATGGAGGGTTATCGTTACCATCTTTCTAAATTCCATATATATGTGTTAGTATAATTTATTGGTGTTTTTCTTTCTGGCTTACTTCACTCTGCATAATAGGCTCCAGTTTCATCCACCTCATTAGAACTGATTCAAATGTATTCTTTTTAATGGCTGAGTAATACTCCATTGTGTATATGTACCACAGTTTTCTTATCCATTCATCTGCTGATAGACATCTAGGTTGTTTCCATGTCCTGGCTATTATAAACTGCTGTGATGAACATTGGGGTACACGTCTCTTTCAATTCTGGTTTCCTCGGTGTGTATGCCCAGTAGTGGGATTGCTGGGTCATAAGGTAGTTCTATTTGCAATTTTTTAAGGAATCTCCACACTGTTCTCCATAGTGGCTGTACTAGTTTGCATTCCCACCAACAGTGTAAAACACTGAGGAAAGAAATCAAAGAGGACACTAATAGATGGAGAAATATACCATGTTCATGGATCAGAAGAATCAATATAGTGAAAATGAGTATACTACCCAAAGCAATCTACAGATTCAATGTAATCCCTATCAAGCTACCAGCGGTATTTTTCACAGAACTAAAACAAATAATTTCACAATTTGTATGGAAATACAAAAAACCTTGAATAGCCAAGCAATCTTGAGAAAGAAGAATGGAACTGGAGGAATCAACCTGCCTGACTTCAGGCTCTACTACAAAGCCACAGTCATCAAGACAGTATGGTACTGGCACAAAGACAGAAATATAGATCAATGGAACAAAATAGAAAGCCCAGAGGTAAATCCACACACCTATGGACACCTTATCTTCGAAAAAAGGAGGCAAGAATATACAATGGAGTAAAGACAATCTCTTTAACAAGTGGTGCTGGGAAAACTGGTCAACCACTTGTAAAAGAATGAAATTAGATCACTTTCTAATACCATACACAAAAATAAACTCAAAATGGATTAAAGATCTAAATGTAAGATCAGAAACTATAAAACTCCTAGAGGAGAACACAGGCAAAACACTCTCTGACATAAATCACAGCAGGATCCTCTATGATCCACCTCCCAGAATACTGGAAATAAAAGCAAAAATAAACACGTGGGATCTAATTAAAATTAAAAGCTTCTGCACAACAAAGGAAACTATAAGCAAGGTGAAAAGACAGCCTTCAGAATGGGAGAAAATAATAGCAAATGAAGCAACTGACAAACAACTAATCTCCAAAATATACAAGCAACTTATGCAGCTCAATTCCAGAAAAATAAATGACCCAATCAAAAAATGAGCCAAAGAACTAAATAGACATTTCTCCAAAGAAGACATATGGATGGCTAACAAACACATGAAAAGATGCTCAACATCACTCATTATTAGAGAAATGCAAATCAAAACCACAACGAGGTACCATTTCACACCAGTCAGAATGACAGTGATCCGAAAGTCTACAAGCAATAAATGCTGGAGAGGGTGTGGAGAAAAGAGAACCCTCTTACACTGTGCATTTTCATATTTACATGTTATCTGTTTTCTTTTACTCTATGTGCCATACATCTTTTGTTTCCGAGTTGATGAATAATTCCTCTGTGGTTTTTACTGTATTATGTATTTTTAGTAAAAGATATTATCACATTTTGATCCTTATTAATTAAGGTAAGCAGTCCTGAAAATTTCATGGAAATTTAAAGGAAGAAATGGTTTCTAATAAAAAGTTTTCTGTAAAAAAAAAAAGTAAGTAGTATTAAGAAACTCATTCCTAGAATTAGAAATAAGGTGCTTTCAGAAAGACCAAAGGACAGCTATTCAGATAAAAATAGAATGCATATCATAGATGTTTTAATGAGATATTTATTGAAAAATATATTTTAATATAATAATTATGATGTGTAAAATGTTTGTAATTTAACTATAAATGCGTTCAGTTCAGCTCAGTTGCTCAGTCGTGTCTGACTCTCTGTGACCCCACAGACTGCAGCACAACAGGCCTCCGTGTTCATCACCAACTTCTGGAGGTTGCTCAAACTCATATCCATCAATTTGGTGATGCCATCCAACCATTTCATTCTCTGTCATCCCCTTCTCCTCCTAACTTCAATCTTTCTCACAATCAGGGTCTTTTCCAATGAGTCAGTTCTTCAAATCAGGTGGCCAAAATAATGGATATACCAAACATTGAACACAACTGGAAAATAAAAATACTGATGCATTTTTCAAACCCACTTGCATTACTTTCTCAAAAGATTCTGTCTTGGATCATCTTTAAAAATTCATAGGCAAATTTGCTGGTTTACTTTGTGTCTCAATTTTTATTTCTATACAATGGAGAAAAGAATCTTCCTTGTCTTGCAAAATTGTGCCCCATAAGAGACACACTTCAGATCTAAAGAGACACATAGGCTGAAAATAAGGGATAGAAAAGATATTCTATGCCCATGGATACAGCAACAACAAAAAGTAGGGCTCTTCCCAACCCAGTGATTGAACCCAGGCCTCCTGCATTGCAGGCAGATTCTTTACTGACTGAATCACGAAGGAAACCCTATATCAGACAAAATAAACTTAAAATAAAGACTGCAACAAAAGACAAAGAAAGACATTGCATAACGATAAAGGAATAAATTCAAAAGAATATAATGTTTGTAAACATTTACGCACTGAGAATAGAACTTAGTTAAATAAACCAAATAATGAAAAATACAAAGAAAGAAATTAGCAGCACAAAAATAATAATATGGGACTTTAGCACCCTTCTTATATCAATGAATAGATTATCTAGAAAGAAAATAAGAAAATATTGGCTTTAAATGACACACTTGACCAATGGATTTAACAGATATATACAGAATATTCCATTCCCAAAGAACAATTGATATTCTTTTCAAAAGCATAGAAAACATTCCTAGGAGAAGGCGACGGCACCCCACTCCAGTACTCCTGCTTGGAAAAATCCCATGGACGGAGGAGCCTGGTGGGCTGCAGTCCGTGGGGTCACTAGGAGTCGGACACGACTGAGCGACTTCACTTTCACTTTTCACTTTCCTGCATCGGAGAAGGAAATGGCAACCCACTCCAGTGTTCTTGCCTGGAGAATCCCAGGGACAGGGGAGCCTGGTGGGCTGCTGTCTCTGGGGTCGCACAGAGTTGGACAAGACTGAAGTGACTTAGCAGCAGCAGCAGCAGCAGCAGCAGCAGCAGGATAGATCACATATTAGGTCACAAAACAGATATTAATATATTTAAGAAGATTGAAAGTATATCAAGAATCTTTTCTGACCACAATGGTATAAGATGATATTGAAAGAAAAGCAGTTCTAAGAGGAAAGTTTACAGCAATTCATACCTACCAAGAAACAAGAAAAATCTCAAATTAAAAAAAAAAAAAGTTTAAACCTAATAAAACTAGAACAAGAACCAACAAAAACAAAGTAAGTAGGAGGAAGAAAATAATAAAGATCAGATTAGTAATCAATGAAGTAGACTAAAAAGCATTGGAAAAGATCAATTAAACTAAGAACTAGATTTTTGAAAAGATAATTGATAAACCTAGCCAGACTCATTATAAAAAACAAGGACCCAAATAACCATAAGCAAAAATGAAAAAGTTATAACTAACACAGAAATACAAAAGATAATAAGAAACAAGTATAAGCAATTATATGTCAATAAATTGGACAGCATAGAATAAATGGGTAAATTCCTAGGAGCATAATATCTTCTAAAACTGATCGTGAAGAAACAAAAAATTTTAAGTAGACCAATTACTAGCAATGGAATTTAATCAGTAATAGGAAAACTCACTAAAAACAAAATCCCAGGACCAGATGGCTTCACAAATGAATTCTTTCACACATTAAAAGAAAATTTAATAGTTTTCTTCTCAAAATATTCCAAAATATTGACGAGGAATGTAAGCTTCCAAACATTATTTGAGGCCAACTTTACCTACATTAAAAAAAAGAAAAGAAAAACAGGTACTACAGAATAAGAAAATCACAGGCCAATGATGAATGCAAATGCAAAATCCCTCAATAAAATATTAGCAAACAACATTCAACAATACATTAAAAGGACCATGCACCATAATCAAGTGAGAACTATTTCAAGAATGCAAAGATGAATCAACCACTGCTTGTAAATCAATCAATGTCATATACCATATTAACAAAGTGTAAAATAAAAATTATAAGACCATTTCAATATATGCAGAAAAAGCATTTGAAAAAATTCCACAACTGTGATTGAATATCTTGAGGGAATGTACATAAACATAATAAAGACCATATATGACAAACCCACAGATATTCAATGGTGAAAAGCTGAAGATTTCTCCTCTAAGCTCAGGAGCAAGACAAGAATGCCTACACTCACCACCTTTACTCAACATATTGGAAGTCCTAACCAAAGAAATTAGGCAAGAAAAGAAAAAAAAAGTCATCAAAACTGGAAAGAAAGAAGTAAAATTGTCATTATTTGTAGATGACATGATACAATATATAGGACATTCTAAAGATTCCACCAAAAAAATATTAGAACTAATAAATGAATTCAGAAGGCTTGCAGGATACAAAGTTAATATTCGGAAATATATTGCATTTCTGTACACTAATAACAGAAATGCAATATACTTCTGCATAACAGTGGAACCAGAGACCAAATTGCCAACATCTGTTGGATCATAGAAAAAGCAAGAGAGTTCCAGAAAAACATCTGTTTATTGACTACACCAAAGCCTTTGACTGTGTGGATCACAACAAAATGTGGAAAATTCTTAAAGAAGTGGAAATACCAGATCACGTGACCTACCTCCTGAGAAATCTGTATGCAGGTCAAGAAGCAATAGTCAGAACTGGACATGGAACAATGGATTGGTTCCAAATTGGGAAAGGAGGATGTCAGGCTGTATTTTGTCATCAACTTATTTAACTTATTTGCAGAGTACATCATGCAAAATGCTGGGCTGGATAAAGCACAAGCTGAAATCAAGATTGCTGGGAAAAATATCAATAACCTCAGATATTCAGATGACACTATCCTATGGCAGAAAGGAAAGAAGAACTAAAGAGTCACCTGATGAAAATGAAAGAAGAGAGTGAAAAACCTGGCTTAAAAGTCAACATTCAAAAAACAAAGATCATGATATCTCGTCCTATCACTTCATGGCAAATAGGTGGGGAAACGATGGAAACAGTGACAGACTTTAATTTTCTGGGCTCCAAAGTCACTGCAGTGGTGATTTCAGCTATGAAATTAGAAGAGGCTTGCTCCTTGGAAAAACAGCTATGGCCAACCTAGACAGCATATTAAAAAGCAGAGACATTCCTTTGCCGACAAAGGTCCATCTACTTAAAGCTATGGTTTTTCCAGTAGTTATGTATGTGAGAGTTGGACTATAAAGAAAGCTGAATGCTGAAGAATTGATGCTTTGGAACTGTAGTGTTGGAGAAGATTCTTAAGAGTCCCTTGGAGTGCAAAGAGATCAAACCAGTCAGTCCTCAAGGAAATAAGTCCTGAATATTCATTGGAAGGATTGATGTTGAAATTCCGATATTTTGACCACCTGATGCAAAGAATGGACTCATTAGAAAAGCTCCAAGAGTTGGTGATGGACAGGGAAGCCTGGCATGCTGCAGTCCTTGGGGTCAAAAAGAGTAGTACATGAACTGAACTGAACTGAACACTAAAACAAATTCTCAGAAAGAGGAATTAAGAAAACAATCTCCTTTATAGTTGCATCCAAATGATAGTGTACTTAGAAATAAATTTAACTAAGGAATTGCAATACCTGTACTATGAAAACTACAGACATTGATGAAAAAATCTGAAGATGATGCAAATAAATGGAAAGATATTGCATGCCCCTGGATTAGAAGAATTAATGCTGCTAAAATGTCCATATAACCCAAAGCAATGTACATATTCAATGCAATTTCTATCAAAATATCAATACTATTTTTCACAGAACTAGAACAAATTATTCTAAAAATTTTTATAAAAGCATAAAAGACCCTGAATAATTAAAACAATCTTGCTGCTGCTCATGCGAAGTCGCTTCAGTCGTGTCCAACTCTGTGCGACCCCATAGACAGCAGCCCACCAGGCTCCCCCGTCCCTGGGATTCTCCAGGCAAGAACACTGGAGTGGGTTGCCATTTCTTTCTTCAATGCATGAAACTGAAAAGTGAAAGGGAAGTCGCTCAGTCGTGTCCAACTCCTAGCGACCCTATGGACTGCAGCCTACCAGGCTCCTCCATCCATGGGATTTTCCAGGCAAGAGTACTGGAGTGGGGTGCCATTGCCTTCTCCAAAAACAACCTTGAGAAAGAACAATACTATGAATATTGTTCTCACTGAATTGAAATTATACCGCAAAGCCCCAGTCATGAAAACTGTGGTACCAGAACAAAAATAGACAAATAGATCATTGAGAAAGAAAGAATTTATAAATAAACCCGCACTGGTATTATCAACTAATCTATGACAAAGGAAACAGGACTATACAGTGGTGGAAAAGACAGTCTTTGCGATAAATGGTGTTGAGAAAACTGAACATATACATGTGAAAGAATGAAATTGTATCACTCTCTCAAGCAACATATTAAAAGCAAACACAAAGACTTGAATGTTAAGACCTAAAACTGTAAAAACTTAGGAAAAAACATAAGAATTATGGATATTGACATCAGTCTTAGCATTTTTTAACACGTCTCCTAGCAAAATAGGCAAGGGAAACAAAAGCAAGAATAGACAAATGGGACTATATCAAACTGAAAAAGGTTTGCACAGCAAAAGAAATCATCAACAAAACCAAATGATAACCTACTGAATGGGGGAATATATTTCAAAAAGATTTTTCAGTAAGGTGTTGATATTAAAAACTTTTTTTTCCAAAGAAGACATACAGATGGCCAAGAGGCACATGAAAAGATGTCCAACATCAGGAAAATGCAAATCAAAACCATGATGAGATATCACCTAACACCTTTTAGAATGACTACCATCAAAAAGTCAAGAAATAACAAGTGTTGATGAGGATGTGGAGAATAAGGAGTACTTGTGGACTGCTGGTGGGAATGTATAATGGGACAATCACTAAAGAAAACGATATGGATGTTCCTCAAAAGCTTTAAAATAGAACTAGCATACAACACAGAAATTTCACTCCTGGCATTATTAACAATACCCAAGATATGACTGTAAACAAAATGCCTGTCAATAGATGAATAGTTAAAGAAGATGCGGAACCTAAAAAAGAAAACATGAACAAATACATCAAAACAGAAACAGGGTCATAGATGCCGAGAATAAATAGGTAGCTGCCAAAGGGAATGGGGATGGGGACATGAGTGAAAGGTAAGGGAAATTAAGAGATACAAACTTCCAGTTAGAAAATAAGAGAGTCACAGGATGAAATGTACATTGTGGGGAATATAGTCAATGCAGCATTTTTCAAAATATAGATTTATTTATTTTAATTGGAGGTTAATTACTTTACAATATTGTATTGGTTTTGCCATACATCAACATGAATCCACCACAGGTATACACGTGTTCCCCAGTCTGAACCCCCCTCCCTCCTCCCACCCCGTACCATCCCTCTGGGTCATCTCAGTGCACCAGTCCCAAGCATCGAGTATCATGCATTGAACCTGGACTGGCGATTCGTTTCATATATAATATTATACATGTTTCAATGCCATTCTCCCAAATCATCCCACCCTCTCCCTCTCCCACAGAGTCCAAATATAACTTAATGTCTTTGTATGATGACAGATGGTAACTGGACTTACTGTGCTGCTGCTGCTGCTGAGCCGCTTCAGTCGTGTCCGACTCTGTGCAACCCCATAGACGGCAGCCCACCAGGCTCCCCCGTCCCTGGAATTCTCCAGGCAAGAACACTGGAGTGGGTTGCCATTTCCTTCTCCAATGCATGAAAGTGAAAAGTGAAAGTGAGTCGCTCAGTTGTGTTTGACTCTTAGCGACCCCATGGACAGCAGCGTACCAGGCTCCTCTGTCCATGGGATTTTCCAGGCAAGAGTACGGGGATGGGGTGCCATTGCCTTCTCCAAGACTTATTGTAGTGATCCTTAAATATGTGTGGAAATAGAGGATCCATATTTTACATGCTGGCTGTGGTTTAGCTGTTAAGTCTGACTTTTCCAACTCTGTGGACTATAGCCCATGAGGCCCCTCTGTCCATTTGGATTTCCCAGGCAAGAATATTGGAGTGGGTTGCCATTTCCTGCCCCAGGGGATCTTCCAGACACAGGGCTCAAACCTACTTTCCCTTCATGGCAGGTAGATTCTTTACTGCTGAGCATTTTATATACCTGAAACTAATATAAAATTTTAAATCAATTATGATTCACTAAAAAATAAAATTTCAGAATTTGAAACAAAAATAAGCTAGTAAAAGAAAAACAAGTAAAAAATTAGTATATAGAAAATGGAATGGAAAAGATAAAAAATTAATTCAGAAAAAGAAACAAAATCAAATTGAAATGTAAATACAGAGGTTATTTCTTTTATAAAAGTAAAAATTCTATGTAAATGAGAGAAGTCATAAATACAATATTGAGAATAAGGGTGGGGACATGATGCATAAGACTGGAGTAGTAAAAATGCTTTCTAATAGTAGGAAATTTTAATTGAAAAGATTCATTTTAAAATAATATATTAAAAGTGAAATATAATTGAGAAAGAGAAAATACAAATGAGACAATTAGCATAGCTGAAATAGAAAAAAAGAATTTAGAAAAAGATCATTTATAAACCTTAGATTCAGAAGCTCATCAATATACTAAGTATTCCGAAAGTGCTAAGCAAAGAAATCTATTCCATTCTGCTGAAATATTTCTCATATTCACTTGAAGATAAAACTTGGGCAGCCAGTTACAAATGTTATCATTATTCATGTATTCTAAGGAGCTCATTCTGGGGATTGTTGCTGTGAAGGAATTATAACTGAATTGACTTAGTAAGGATGTACAGGTCATAAACTTTTAAGATACAGTAGACTCCACTGGCCATCTAAGCTCTCATCTGATTTGTATACTTGTAGTAATGTGTTTGCATGACCTTTAACCTGTTTTATGCAGAAAGTCTTACCTCAATCACATAAAGCTTTATCCCTGAGCATTTCCTAATACAGAGGGTGAGAGGCTTACAGAAATTCAGTTAGTAATCACACATGGACAGCCTTGAAATATGGGGTAGCTATTGCCATAGGGCAATTTTCAACCCAGAGAGAAGGTAGGTGGTCTTGTTTCCCTATGGACAGTTCATTCTGGGATGTGTTCTAAATCCCCTTCCCTTGAAGTTCCCAGGAACACCTTTTTGCTCATAGTGGTGCTCAACCCCCCCCCCCCTTTTTTTTTTTTTCACTTTTATTTGCCTTCGAGAGCTCTTCTTTTGCATTCACAGGTTGGCTGTTTGGTACAAGAGGCCTGCCTTTTGATCTAAGTCAGCTTTTGATCTAAGTCAGCTTTTTAAAATTTTATTTTATTTTATTTTATTTTTTTAATTTTAAAATCTTTAATTCTTACATGCGTTCCCAAACATGAACCCCCCTCCCACCTCCCTCCCCATAACATCTCTCTGGGTCATCCCCATGCACCAGCCCCAAGCATGCTGTATCCTGCGTCAGACATATACTGGCGATTCAATTCTTACATGATAGTATACATGTTAGAATGCCATTCTCCCAAATCATCCCACCCTCTCCCTCTCCCTCTGAGTCCAAAAGTCCATTATACACATCTGTGTCTTTTTTCCTGTCTTGCGTACAGGGTCGTCATTGCCATCTTTCGAAATTCCATATATATGTGTTAGTATACTGTATTGGTGTTTTTCTTTCTGGCTTACTTCACTCTGTATAATTGGCTCCAGTTTCACCCATCTCATCAGAACTGATTCAAATGAATTCTTTTTAATGGCTGAGTAATACTCCATTGTGTATATGTACCACAGTTTTCTTATCCATTCATCTGCTGATGGACATCTAGGTTGTTTCCATGTCCTGGCTATTATAAACAGTGCTGTGATGAACATTGGGGTACATGTGTCTCTTTCAATTCTGGTTTCCTCGGTGTGTATGCCCAGTAGTGGGATTGCTGGGTCATAAGGTAGTTCTATTTGCAATTTTTTAAGGAATCTCCACACTGTTCTCCATAGTGGCTGTACTAGTTTGCATTCCCACCAACAGTGTAGGAGGGTTCCCTTTTCTCCACACCCTCTCCAGCATTTATTGCTTGCTGACTTTTGGATCGCAGCCATTCTGACTGGTGTGAAGTGGTACCTCATTGTGGTTTTGATTTGCATTTCTCTAATAATGAGTGATGTTGAGCATCTTTTCATGTGTTTGTTAGCCATCCGTATGTCTTCTTTGGAGAAATGTCTATTTAGTTCTTTGGCCCATTTTTTGATTGGGTCAAAAAACCCAATCAACCCCTTTTCTTTTTGGCTCCTTTTTTTCTTCTTCCACTCTCTCAAGTCCTTCACTACTGTAAATGAGATTACTTATCAAATGACCTGCCTATGTACAAACTTTTGTCTCATTCTCTGATTTTTAGAGAATCTAATCTAAGATAAGGATTAACATATAGCCTGATATGAGGACATATTTGCCGACAAATGTCCATATAGTCAAAGCTATGGTTTCTTTGGTAGTCAGGTGTGGATGTGAGAGTTGGACCATAAAAAAGACTGAGCACCAAAGAACTGATTCTTTGAACTGTGGTGTTGGAGAAGATTCTTGAGAGTCCCTTGGACTGCAAGAAGATGCAGCCAGTCCATCCTAAAGGAGATCAGTCCTGAGTGTTCATTGGAAGGACTGATGCTGAAGCTCAAACTCCAATACTTTGTCCACCTCATGCGAAGAGCTGACTCATTGAAAAAGACCCTGATTCTGGGAAAGATTAATCGCAGGAGGAGAAGGGGATGACAGAGTTCAAGATGGTTGGATGAAACCACCGACTCAATGGGTATGAGTTTGAGAAAGTTATGGGAGATGGTGAAGGACAGGGAAGACCTGGTGTGCATGGGTTCATAAAGAGTCAGATATGACTGAGTGACTGAACAACAATAATATATGCTATATACTCTATATGGAATATAATAATATATGTAATCAACCTGCGTTCTAGCTTTTGAACTTAGTACAGAAAGCTCCAATGCTTGTAGCTTGAAGCTCCAGTACTTTGGCCACTTGATGTGAAGAGTTAACTCATTGGAAAAGACCTTGATCCTGGGAAAGATTGAAGTCAAAAGGAGAAGCGGGCAGCAGAGGATGAGATGGTTAGATATCTCCAACTCAATGGACATGAGCTTGAGCAAACTCCAGGAGATATTGAAGACCAGTGGAGCCTGGTGTATTGCATTTGATGGGGTTGCAGAATCAGGACATGACTTAGCGACTGACCAGCAGCAACATAAGCTTTGAGGAACTGTGTATGAAACAAAATTCACATTCTACATCTAATAGGGAGGGAAGAATAAAAAAGTTTTTTCATCTTTAATATGAGCCCATCTTATTTCAAGGTTTTGTGATTTTGACTTATAAGTGGAATTATAACTATCATTTCTACCTTTACTTAATAAGACCTTTACTTAATAAGATATAAATGTTGCAACCAAAAAATAATTGCATGGATAACAAGAATTGTGATATTGCTGATCATAGAATTGGTGTGTCTATGTGGTATAAAGTCTAATTTTCTTCTTAAACTCACTGTGTCCTTTAGTAGGTATGTTTGTTGAGATATGAGGGCACTTAGGTTATTTTGATTTATCAAATAATTTTCAAAATTTGTTTTAAGAAATAGAGAAATATATATCATAAAAGAAAAATAAATGAAATTTAATAAAATTTCCTTGTCATCAGAACATATAAATGAGGAATAAATGAAATTCAATAAATACAATTCTTTGTCATCAGGAAAAAAGAGAAAATTAGACAAAAACAATCCATTTTCCAAAATGAAGCAGGTTTCAACTTTAATCTGCATTTACGCTTGACCATTTATCAAGGATAAGATGAATTAAGGCCTTTTACTTTGAAGCAAAAGATTGACCTTAAAATATATCAAATTTAAATATTGTCCTCATTAATCAAATAGAAAAGCCAACATCTCGTGGCTTGGAATATCCTTGTATTTGGCAGAGCCTTCAGAGACGGGCCCCAGTTTGACTTTAGCTGGTATGGCACATGTGGATCACAGAGTGATTCATTCCCAGATGGAAACATGTGCTGAAAGAACTACAGTTCTAAGATGAAGCAATCTTGGAGAAAACTTTCCTGAAATTGGGGAAGGTCAGGATCTCTGGCTTGAAATGAAACCATCATAGAGCAAGGTCATATAGGAAAAATAAAAACAAAAGCCACCTTGGTAATTATCATCTTCTATAAACATTTTACTTGCTTTTGGTTACTAAAGGCAAAGGAGTCTGTTTTAATGAAACTGAAATGTAATGGCAATGCCTTGTAAGCTGGTGCACTTTATTTATTTTTTTTAGTAGAGAAAATTCAACACTTCAAATGTCAAACTATTGGAAAGTATAAACAAACAGTTTCCTTTGAAGAAATAACAACCTAGATTGCTTCAGGCATACTTAAACGTCAAAGGCTGCAGCATACATTATAAACATATGAAGAAGAAGTGGTCAGGAAAAGCTAAGTCGGTTGTCATATGAGGAAGGGAAAATAAAGGCATATTCCCCTGATTGAAACCATTCACATTGTGTTTTTATTGTAATTATTTCTATGTCTATCTTATTTCTGAACCATGAACTATAATAAGGACCAAGTAAGCATTTCTATTATTGCCTAGATTACTCATTTTGTGTCAATATAGTACATTCTCAAAAATGTTGATTAAAATAAATTTAAATTTATAAAATCTTTGAACCTCTTTGAAGAAATTACATATAAAAATAATATGACAATATGGTTAATTACGTTTGGAAAAAAATGTTCTGATCTGTCCTCATATCCATTTAGGAAAGTCAAGACTATAAATGTAGCACTCAAGCAATAACACAAGGCACAGAGGATGAAGCTGAGAAGCTGACTCTGAGCATCATCAAGCATGGTGCTACGCCGTGTGGTGTATGGATTGGCATATGCTGTGATGTGAAGCACTAGAAGGGAGCCTACACTCAGAAAGACATGTTTTATCAAGGAGAAATCAAAGACTGGCATATTTTTAGTCTCTCAGTACAATACAGTACAATACAATACAATATAACATAGTACAGACTCAGCCCCAAAGATCTGGGCTATAATCCATGATGGGAGAAAGGTCACAGATCCCTTCTTACTATTCAAGCCAATTGTTTTTTTTGTTTGTTTTTTTGCTTACCTTGTTTGACTTTGATTGTCTGTATGGTACATAATCCCTGGTGGAAAATAAAATTCTTCAGTAATTTCAGAACACTGTATACCCATGCTTTTTAAAAATTAATGTAAAATTGTCTTTCATTATAGTGCATTTAAGAAAAATGCTACCAAAGCAAGGAGAAAAACTCTTGGAATAAACAGCAATGATCTGCCAAGAAAATTCCAAACTAGGACTTTCAACTGGACACAGGCAAGTGGTTCCTGCAATACAGAGTATGTCTGAAAACCAGCAAAGTCGAAGCTGAGGAATAATTGAAAAACATATATCATGAATCTACCATTTCTGACAGGTTTTGTGTTTGTCCTAGGGTAACTTTCAATATTGAGCTGTTTTGTCAGAATGAATGTGACAGGATTAACTATGAAAAAATTCTTTCTTGTTGTTAAAAAAAAAGCATTGGTATCAGTCAGTTCAGTTCAGTCATTCAGTCATGTCTGACTCTTTGCAACCCCATGAACCATAGCATGCCAGGCCTCCCTGTCCATCACCAACTCCCAGAGTCCACCCAAACCAATGTCCATTGAGTCAGTGATGCCATCCAGCCATCTCATCCTCTGTTGTCACCTTCTCCTCCTGCCCTCAATCTTTCCCAGCGTCAGGGTCTTTTCCAATGAGACAGCTCTTTGCATGAGGTGGCCAAAGTATTGGGGTTTCAGCTTTAGCATCAGTCCTTTCAATGAACACTCAGGACTGATCTCCTTTAGGATGGACTGGTTGGATCTCCTTGCAGTCCAAGGGTCTCTCAAGAGTCTTCTCCAACACCACAGTTCAAAAGCATCAGTTCTTTGGTGCTCAGGTTTCTTTATAGTTCAACTCTCATATCCATACATGACCACAGGAAAAACCATAGCCTTGACTAGATGGACCTTTGTTGGCAAAGTCATGTCTCTGCTTTTCAATATGCTGCCTAGGTTGGTCATAACTTTCCTTCCAAGGAGTAAGTGTCTTTTAATTTCATGGCTGCAGTCACCATCTGCAGTGATTTTGGAGCCCCCCAAAATAAAGTCTGACACTGTTTCTACTGTTTCCCCACCTATTTCCCATGAAGTGATGGGACCAGATGCCATGATCTTCGTTTTCTGAATGTTGAGCTTTAAGCCAACTTTTTCACTCTCCTCTTTCACTTTCATCAAGAGGCTTTTTAGTTCCTCTTCACTTTCTGCCATAAAGGTGGTGTCATCTGCATATCTGAGGTTATTGATATTTCTCCTAGCAATCTTGATTCCACCTTGTGCTTCCTCCAGCCCAGCTTTTCTCATGAGGTACTTTGCATATAATTTAAATAAGCAGGATGACAATATACAGCCTTGACATACTCCTTTTCCTATTTGGAACCGGTCTGTTGTTCCATGTCCAGTTCTAACTGTTCTTCCTGACCTGTATACAGGTTTCTCAGGAGGCAGGCCAGGTGGTCTGGTATTCCCATCTCTTTCAGAAATTTCCAGTTTATTGTGATCCACACAGTCAAAGGCTTTGGCATAGTCAGTTTTGGAACTCTCTTGCTTTTTTGATCGTACATCAGATGTTGGCTATTTGATCTCTGGTTCCTCTGCTTTTCCTACAACCAAGTAAGATAGTAGGCACTAAGAGAGATCATCAGAGGGCAGACAGACTGAAACCACAATCACAGACAACTAGCCAATGTGATCACATGGACCACAGCCTTGTCTAAGTCAATGAAACTAAGCCATGCTGTGTGGGGCCACCCAAGATGGATGGGTCATGGTGGAGAAGTCTGACAGAATGTGGTCCACTGGAGAAGGGAATGGCAAACCACTTCAGTATTCTTGCCTTGAGAACCCTAAGAACAGTATCAAAAGTCCAAAAGATAGGACACGGAAAGATGAACTCCCCAGGTCGGTAGGTGCCCAATATGCTACTGGAGATCAGTGGACAAATAACTCCAGAAAGAAAGGATCCGTATAGCTGAACTAAAAAAGGTTTATAAGGACCTTTAAGACAAAAGATTCATGGATATTCTTTGCAAACTCAATATTTCCCCTGCTTTTTCCTTTCACTGCTGTTTTACTGAAAATCTCATGGGTGGGCGGAATGGAAAAGAGAGCATTCTGACAAAGTTTCAAAGGAGAAAAAAAATTTCTGGAGAATCCTATCCCATTTAAACTCTGCTGACTCTGAACAGAAGTGTCACTGCTATTCAGAGTGACAAATTGCAGTTGGGATTATTTGACCTAAAACAAAATGACTTTATAAAATATACAAATCAATATTTAGCCAATATCTTGATGATTACAACAATACATCCACAATGAGGATGATCACTTTTTTTCTGTGATGCAGAAATTGTCCTCATGAGACAACACATCCTTGTATACAGTCTTGTTAGTTACTGGGTTGCTGCAGACAAGCAAGCAAAAACAGAACAAGGCAGAGATACTGTTTTCAAATATTATTAATTTTACTATAAGCAAAATCAAGATTATTTTGTGTGATTAATCAATTATACATGATCATTAAAAGACTTGTGCTTCTTTGATGATCTTTGGGTCGTATTGCTAGTTCACATTCCACCAATGTTCCTTCCAGCTTAATTATATAACAGTAGACAAAATATTCCAGCAATATGTGAAATAACATCCAACTACAAACACAAAACACATGTGTTTTCTGGGTAAGTAAGGAAAGCACACATTGGTTAAGGATCAGGTGAGGAATGCATCCAGACTGGGAGGCACTGCTTTTCTACTGGTCTGTGAAGGCAACTGGAGGGTGCCCCTAATGGTACCCCAAACAAGCTTTCCTTCCCATAGCTGCCTATTATGGGGGCAAGGGTCATTTAGTTCTCTGATTCTCAATCTGCTCACCCATAAAATGGGGAGGAATTTACAAGCCTTATATGTTTAGGGGTCTTCAAAATGTCATGAAAGAACTCAAACACTGAATGAATATATCTAACCCAGCATGATAAATATAACTGCCTGCCCTTATACATTAAAA
This sequence comes from Capra hircus, assembly GCF_001704415.2. Lineage (NCBI taxonomy): Eukaryota > Metazoa > Chordata > Mammalia > Artiodactyla > Bovidae > Capra > Capra hircus. Next base: position 1,554,952 of record NC_030816.1, on the reverse strand, counting down.
TTCAGGCTTAGTTTTTGGGGGATTCTAAATAAGAATCTTTGAAAATTAGCTTAAGATGTGGCATTCCTTAAATTATATTTATTGAGTATATAATCTATCATTTTAGGAGCTCTTCTTCTCCTGCTTCTTGACATTTATGATGTTAATACTGTGAGAACAGTTATATGAGCAATTGGACACTTACGATGCCTAACGTGTATCCATTAAAGTTCAATGCCCAAGGAAAATGACATACTTAACCTGCTAACAATAATACTTATACACTACACTGTTATGAGCTAGTCATCATTATATAAAATGATTTTGTTTTATTCTTGCAATAATGCCTTGTCATAGGAGAGCCAGGTATACTGTTACATTCATCTTACTGATAAAGAAAGTGAGCCTCAGAGACGTTGCAGCTTGTCCAAGGCGACAGAGTTAGTAAGTGGGAGAGCCTAAATGTGAACATGACTTTTGTTGTGACTATAATTTTCTAGTATTTAAGTTAGCTCAGGTTCAAGGCCTTAGAAAAATGACGATAAGCATAAAATGAATCATATTGTAAAGAAATAGATAACAAATTTTAGGTTTATTTGGCCACTTGTAGCTTTCCAAATCTTTGTTATATATCATCTAATCATATTATTGATAACAATGAGAAAGACATAAAATGATGGACTAAATTCTATAAAATGAATATATCACTGAGTTTTCAGCACATTTGAACCTATCTGGAGAGTTTCTATAGCGCAAATATCTGATTATCTGAGATGAATTTTAGCTCTGTCACATGCCTAGTACAAGGTTCAGAAAAAGACAACAAGGGGCAGAGGAAGGGCTCTGTTTTAGGGTTTTCCTGTCAGAAGTGGTGACATCACAGATGGGTGAGCACTTATGAATGTATGACAAAGTGAGGAGGCTGAGGAGGAATCAGAGAAAGGAAACTCACTGGGACATTGTGTTTATTTTTGGTGTACATACACAGGCACGTGTATTTTGAAATCCAGAAAATATTACCATATGTCACTGGGCACATCAACAGACTCAGAAATCCTGGCTAGAAAGTGTAGTCTGACTAGTCTGTTCTTTGCTAGTTGCAGTGTACCTCACAGACTTAAATGTTTATCAAAGTAGGGCTTTAGGGTTTTTTTTGGATAAGTGTTTATATCACTTATTTGCATTCCATGTTAATTTTTCAGAGTCTAATCACTAGCAGATTTAGAAAGTTACTTAAGTAGGAGACATTTCTACAAACTCTTCTCAAGTTTCTGAAATCTTGTGTTTGAGTAAAAGCCATTCAGGTAGTTTTTGTTTGGATGGGATAATATTCTAAGTCTCGCAAATAATCCATTAGTTACTCATTATCTTCATTAATCTTTGACTATTTAAACATTTCCAATGAAAAGAAATGTTTTATTGTTATCCAATGTTATTGTTGGATGAATAAGGTCAGAACAGTTCATTCTTTTTATGATGTAAAATAATATCTGTTAAGAGCAGCTAATGACAATTTTTAAGCCATTAGATAATTTTTTCTATAAGAATAGATTGTTTAATCTTATTATTGAGCAGTTAAACTGAGTACTAAAAGATTATTCATATTTGGAAGTATTTTCTCATTAGAAACTTAAAACTTGATTGAAATCAAGATGAAACGTGATTTTATAATTCATACATGAATTTATAATTCAATTGCTTTGAATTTGAATTATACAAATTTCCTAATTTTCCTTATTATGTTCAAAATTTTTGAGCATGTAGACATTTAACATAACATAGAAACTGTAGCAATTCAGAAGGTTGTCAACATTTTATATATAGATCTCATTTTGGAAATGATCTAAAAGTCTTTAATGAGTATTCTCTCTCTCTCTTTTTTTTTTAATTTTACTTTATTTTACTTTAAAATACTGTATTGGTTTTGCCATACATCAACATGAATCCGCCACGGGTGTACACGTGTTCCCAATCCTGAACCCCCCTCCCACTTCCCTTCCCATACCGTCTCTCTGGGTCATCCCAGTGCACCATCCCCAAGTATCCTGTATCCTGCATTGAACCTAGACTGGCAATTCGTTTTTTATATGACATTATACATGTTTCAATGCCATTCTCCCAAATCATTCCACCCTCTCCCTCTCCCACAGAGTCCAAAAGACTGTTCTATACATCTGTGTCTCTTTTGCTGTCTCAAAGTATTCTCTTTTTAACAAAGAAATAGAGATGCCTTTAAACTTCTCTTACACTCCTTATTCCCACATACATGCCCCCCAGCCTCGCCGCCATCACAGTCCAGATAATGTTGTACCTCTTTGTTGCTGTTTAGTCACTAAGTTGTGTCCAACTCTTTGTGACCCTGTGGACAGCAGCATGACAGTCTCCTCTGTCCTCCACTATCACGTGAAGTTTGCTCAGAATCATGTCCATGCCATCTAACCATCTCATCCTCTGCTGCCTCCTTCTCCTTTTTTCTTCAGTCTTTCCCAGCATCAGGGTTTTTTCCAGTGACTTGGGGCTTCACACCAGGTGGTCAAAGTATTGGCGCTTCAGATTCAGTGTCATTCCTTCCAATGAAAATTCAGGATTGATTTCTTTCGGATTGACTGGTTTGATCTCCTTGCAGTACAAGGAACTCTCAAGAGTCTTCTCCAGAACCACAATTCGAAGGCACCAGTTCTTTAGCACTCAGCCTTCTTTATGGTCCAACTCTCACATTCATATAAGACTACTGGAAAAACCATGTAGGTTTGACTATACAGACCTTTGTTGGCAAAGAGATGTCTCTGCTTTTTAATATTCTGTCTAGGTTTGTCATAGCTTTCTTTGCAAGGAGCAAGCATCTTTTAATTTTATGGCTGCAATTGCCAACTGCAGTGATTTTGGAGCCCAATAATAAAATCTGTCACTGCCCCACTTTTCTTTCCCCTTCTATTTGCCCTAACTGAGCGATTTCTTGACATCAGCTCTGACTACCCAATAAATCACCTTTTAAAACACTGAAGCCCAGATTCGCATCCCACCAATTATCAGAATCCATGGATGGGATAAAGGCATCCTTTTGTTTAGAAACCTCTCCGGGGACTTTAAAAGGCAACCAAGCATGTGAATCTGTTACTCAACATTTCCCTCCCAGTAAATCTGTGAAAAAATTGTTCTTGACCATCCTACCCATGGTCAAAGCCCAGCACACTTCTGGGCACACATGGGTTTTGGCTCAAAATAAGCCATTTATCCTGTGACCATTCTGTCTGTGATCCTAAAAGAGTAAACTACTCAACTCCCAACTCCTATGTCAGTGTCTTGGTGCCTTTAACCTTAGAGAACAGCAAATGATTTTTTTAAAAATTTTATTATTTATTTATTTATTTTTTACTTTACAATACTGTATTGGTTTTGCCATACATCAACATGAATCCACCACAGGTGTACACGTGTTCCCAATCCTGAACCTCCCTTCCACCTCCCTCCCCATACCATCCCTCTGGGTCACCCCAGTGCACCAGCCCCAAGCATCCTGTATCCTGCATCGAACCTAGACTGGTGATTCATTTCTTATATGATATACATGTTTCAATGCCATTCTTCCAAATCATCCCACCCTCTCCCTCTCCCACAGAGTCCAAAAGACTGTTCTATACATCTGTGTCTCTTTTGCTGTCTTGCATACAGGGTTATTGTTACCATCTTTCTAAATTCCATATATATGTGTTAGTATACTGTATTGGTGTTTTTCTTTCTGGCTTACTTCACTCTGTATAATAGGCTTCAGTTTCATCCACCTCATTAGAACTGATTCAAATGTATTCTTTTTAATGACTGAGTAATACTCCATTGTGTATATGTACCACAGCTTTCTTGTCCATTCATCTTAATATATATAATGACAAATTATTATAAAAGGGCTTAATCACAGCACTATTGGCTTTTTCCCACTCATTTATTTTTATTTTGGAAATGCAAATAACAGACTAAAAGAAAGTGAGTTTTTGAAATGGAGAGATGTGAATGGAACTCTCAGTTCTATATTCACAGGCAGCATAAATGCTTAGATAAATGGCTTCATCTACTGAATTTCAACTTCCTAAGATATAATGTGGATATAAATTTACAGAGTTGATCTACATCTACAGAGTTAATTCAAGGGTTAAATAAGAACATATACATAAAATAGCTGGCATATAACTTTTCTAGAAATATTGTTCCATCCCCCTAAAAGATCTTATACTTTAAAACCACAGTTTTCACACTGAGAATTTCTAGAATCATAGAGCTTCTGTGGCAGTGCCTTGGGAGACATGGCTGGGACAGGTAAGAGGTGCCAGGAGAAAGAGCTCTGCCCCATAAAATCAGGTTCCACCAGAGGAGCTCCCCTATGATCTATTTCATTCAATGGCTCTTTCTTTGGTGCTATGTAGTAGGTCCTTGTTAGTTATCCATTTTAAATGCAACAGTGTATACATGTTGATCCCAAACTCTTTAACTATCCCTTCTCCCCAATTCTTCTCCCCCCAGCAACCATGTTTGTTCTCTAAGTCTTTGAGTTTGTTTCTGCAAGGACACATGCACCACTGTTCATTGTGGCACTGTGTACAGCAGCCAAAGCATGTAAGCAACCTAACTACCCATTGACAAAGGCATGGATAAAGAATGTGCGGGGCATATATGCAATGGAATATTACTCAGCCATTAAAAAGAATGAGATAATGCCATTTGCAGCAAGATAGATAGACTTAGAGATCAGAATACTGAGTGAAGTAAGTCAGACAGAGAAGGAGAAATATATCATGACATCTTTTATATATAGAATCTAAAAAGAAATGATACAAATGATCTTACTTATTCAGTGGCTTTTGACATCAGATGTCATATGATGAAAGAATTCTGTCAAATGGAAAATGCATAAAAGCCACTGATTTAAATTATTATGGTGGCTACTACTTGTGTTTTTCTTTCACATCCACATCAGTTCATTTCAGTCGCTCAGTCGTGTCTCTTTGTGACCCCATGAATCGCAACACGCCAGGCCTCCCTGTCCATCACCAACTCCCGGAGTTCACTCAGACTCACATCCATCGAGTCCGTGATGCCATCCAGCCATCTCATCCTCTGTCGTCCCCTTCTCCTCCTGCCCCCAATCCCTCCCAGCATCAGTCTTTTCCAATAAGTCAACTCTTCGCATGAGGTGGCCAAAGTACTGGAGTTTCAGCTTTAGCACCATTCCTTTCAAAGAACACCCAGGACTGATCTCCTTTAGAATGGACTGGTTGGATCTCCTTGCAGTCCAAGGGACTCTCAAGAGTCTTCTCCAACACCACGGTTCAAAAGCATCAATTCTTCAGTGCTCAGTTTTCTTCACAGTCCAACTCTCACATCCATACATGACCACTGGAAAAACCAAAGCCTTGAGTAGACAGACTTTAGTCGGCAATGTAATGTCTCTGCTTTTGAATATGCTATCTAGGTTGGTCATAACTTTTCTTCCAAGGAGTTAGCATCTTTTAATTTCATCCACGTAATTCACTACAAAAGCACACATGTGCTGTGCTGTGGCCAGTCACTTCAGTCTTGTCTCACTATTTGTGACCTATGGACTGTAGGCTGCCAGGCTCCTCTGTCCATGGGATTCTCTAGGCAAGAATACTGGAGTGGGCTGCCTTGCCCTCCTCCAGGGGACCTTCCTGACCTGGGAATTTAACCCATATCTCCGGCATCTCCTGCATTTGCAGACAGGTTCTTTACCCACTGAGCCACTTGGGAAGCCACAAAACACACATAGATTTATTTATATCATCCCTGATAATATTGGCTTTAATTTTGTTTTTGTATATTTAATGAAAAATGTTTGGCAACTCTGTACTTGGACCGCAATAAAAAGTCAATTTCAGGAAAAATTTTTTTTCATAAAGTTTATCATATAGTTAATAAATGAGATGATAAATGATTACAATACTATGTCTGAATAAACCAAAATACAAAACACTGAAATCACAAGTAGAAGATTCATATTTTAGGTGTGGATACAGAACACAACAAATGTTACATTAGCAAGGGCTCAAGAAAGCAATAAAATCTATTCAGTACCAGTAAGAAAATAAGTAAGGTAGCTTAGACAAAATAATTTCATAGAATATGTAAAATTTCTCTTGTTTCATCTATAATAAGAATTAATGGGACCATCAGCAGTTTGGAATTTCTATAGATGCCAGTCTTTTTAGGTATTGTTTCCTCAAATAGTAGAGGGTATGTGAACTTCTTGCTGTTTTTAATTTAACAAATGTAATCACATTGCTATAAACATAGTTGCTTATCATACCCATCCAAATTTCTGGAAAATATTAAGATTTATTGTCAAAGTAATGAGAACAAAATAAGTTGTGCCCTTGCATATTTTCTGTTGGGCATTTCCTGTTGCTTTCTGCATTTTTTAATTTTTTGCCATCATAGTTGTAGCTGAAGCTTATTAATTTTCTCTTTCTCTCCCTCTCACTGGTGGGCGTGGCGTTCAGTGGCTAAAATCACCAGGTGGAGTTCATTGCTAAGTTCTTTGATGGCTCACCCACAATGTTTCATTCCTTGGTGCATAGAATCTTGGAGTCTTTTGAAAGCCAGTTTGCCTGTCGTGCAAGATGACCTGCAAGAGCAAAGCCATAGAAAGGACAGAGACGAGGAACCGCTCATTAAAAGGCCAGATGAACTGTGGGTCACTGAAATATTTTCAGTGCTTTGAAGACTGCACAACTTGGGTTCCTGCAGTTCTACATACGTCATCAATATTTATGGCCATAAAATGTTTATTCTTTAACATTTAGTGCATTCTTTATTTTTCAAAGTAACTTTTCAATAGCAGTGATAAGAAAGTGAGATGCTCTTAGGGGCATATTGTCTCCTAATTAAGTTTGCTTCCTGGAGGTGAAAAAAAAAAATTACAGGCAACTTCTACTGGAAATTTTGTTCAAACAATGTTAGCATATTAGTCTGTCTCACAGATTTATAACTGTTTTGTTTGTGGAACAAAAATTGCCAAACAGGAACTAAGATAATGCGTTTAGACATTGTACAATCGAGACAGCATATGATAAATGTAACTGTTATTAACTTCAAGCTGACCAGTCACATCTGGAAAATCAAAGTTTATCATTTAATTAAATTTTTTTTGAGGAAGCAAAAGAGTGAAATTTCATTTATCTGAAAACTATTCTGAGATTAGTTTAATATGATTCTCTTTAAATTTTTTCTTTCTTTCTTTCTTTTTTTTTTTTTTTTAGGGATAACTGTGTGCCGTGCTAGCTGCGGCTTCCCAGGTGGCCCAGTGGTAAAGAATCCATGTGCAATGCAGAAGATCCAGGAGATGTGGGTTCGATCCCTGGGCCAAGAAGATCCTCTAGAGGAAGAAATGGCAACCCACTCTACTACTCTTGCCTCGACAATCCCGTGGACAGAGAACCTGGTGGGCTATGCAGTCTATGGGATTGCAAAGAGTCAGACACGACTGAGCACACAGCAGTGTGCTATCTAGATGTACTTGAACTAGAGACAAAGCGAAGGGTAAGATGTGATCTCTCCTTTGAGGAAGGATCATTGGTATATCAACTAATTGTGTCAGAACAACGGGACAACTGCAGTAACGGACTTAGATGCAGGCATTCATAGAGGGCATAGGAAAGGAATTGATTCATTCAGGAAAACTACCACGTGAGGTTGCACAGAGAAGGGGGACTGAGGTCGGTGTAGAAGGATAGAAAGGAGACGTGAGAAGCAAGATGGCCAGGAAACAACTGGTAGACACAGTACTTCAGTGAGACACAAAGCATCGAGGAGAGGGGTATTAATAGTATCATGAAATGTTTGAAGAAATGCAAATACATCACAATTATAGAGGAGTTAAGTTTGACATTATAAATGCCATGATTAAAGTCACATATGTAGGAAGGTTCTTGCATGTCATGTAAGGCATCTTTTGGATACCAGTGGTATAGAAACATTTTTGTTTTTACACACACAATTTTTTTAAAGCACTCCTTCAATATCTGTGTGCCTATTTATTTATTTAATTGTTGGTGAACTGCATAAGGGCAGTTTTTTTAAAAAATCTGTCTTATTTATTTATATCTTTCAAGTTTCCATAACAGTACCTGGCACAAGAGAACTCAATAAATAGCTCTTCAGTGAATGAAGCACATTACTAAATTACTAAACACAAATAAAAACAGAATTTTTAAGAAGATGTGCTAAAGATGAAGTAAAATGGAGTTTGAAGGGCTTTGTTAATTGGGATAGCTTTATGTTATCATTAGCTAATATCTCAAGGAACAAAGCATACATCTATAATAATGGCAAATGTTAATCAGTATTTTTAATAGTCTTCTTGATAATTTTGAACTTTTTTGTCAGCCATCTTCTCAAATCTTACCAGGTTATCTTTTGGTGTGACTGAGAGAAAGTTTGTATGAAGGGAAGAAGAAGACAGTTCAGCTCTATAATTTTTTAATTGTTCTTTTTAAAACATCTTGTATTATCTTCACTCAATGTTTTCTTCAGGGATGTGTTCTTAAGTAACCTGTTCATTTTCAGAGATTTAGTCAAGGCTGGTTCTATAAATGATGCATTCACTTGCTGATTCATATAAACAGTAGCACATTGCAATACACTGAAAGTAAATGAAAGATGAAGGTGTCATCACCAAACTGCACTGGGGCACATCAACTCTTGCCTCTGAATTCTTTGAGACCATTTATAATCACTGGGACTGAAGAAGGGCATCAGGGCCTTTTCATATATTATCAATAGAGTGTAATGAATTTCTTTTTATTATGGTACAGTGTGATGAATACAAATAATTCAATATTTTCTTCCTTTACTCCAAAGATTGTCTTTTTCCCCTTGAGATCCATGCACTCCCACTTGGAGGCCAACTGGTTATGGTCTCCACTTGGAAGATGGTTATGGAAATAGAAACAGAAGAAAAACATGAAGCCCAAAAGTGACATGTTTAGACCTGAGTTTGAAAAACTGCTCCTTAGCCCAGTTTCCTAGATAGCTTTACAATTATATTTTAATTCTATCATTTTGGATGGATAAAAAGCTTTGTAAAGTATACTTTAGACTTTTTTGATTTATTACTCACCACTCCCTTAACAGAACTTAATTTTTTCTTTATGACATAAATAATAGTAATATTATTAAGTTTTTAAAAATTCTGGGTCTCTATATTAAATGGCCCCATGTGATTATTCTTTTGAAATTCTTATTATTGATTTTCAGAAAACTTTAGTCTCTTCTTTGTCTAGTTATTAAGTCTTGACTAATCTAACTTAATTTATATTCAAAGGGCATGAAATCAAGATTACCAGGATTAGTAAAATTATATCTAAAAGAATGCAAATACTTTCTGAGTTCAGGCCTGAGGGATGTTCCTCTAAGCAAACTTAATATGTGGCAAAATTTGTGAACTTGATATTCTCTACACCGTAAGTCTCCAAGTCCTAGGCTACAGTCCTGGGCTAATCCTTGGCCTGTAAAGAATCAGCAGGAGGTGAGGGGAAGGAGAGCCAGTGAAGATTCCTCTGTATTTATAGCTGGTCCCCATCACTTGCGTTACCTCCTGAGCTCTGCTTCCTGTCAGATTGGTGGAGGCATTAGATTATCATTGAATCATGAGCCCTACTGTGAACTGTGCATGCAGGGGATCTAGGTCATGTGCTCCTTATGAGGATAATCCTAAAACCATCCCGCTTTTCCCTGCCCCCATCCATGGAAAAATTGTCTTCCAGGAAACCAATCTCTGGTGCCAAAAGGGCTGGGGACTGCTGCTCTTCACCTTTCAGCAGCTTACTTTTTGTCCCTATTTTTAGGTATGGGATATATTCCATGTAAATTTAAATGCCAGATCCACAAGTTCTGGATAAAGAAAGCATGACTCTACCTGTTCCACTTTGTGTTTCCTTGATTGATTTCTAGTAAAACTTATTAACATTTCTTTTTCATTATTAGGACATTCACGCACTTCTAAACTTGCTGATTGGTGCTCTAGAGAGATTTGAGTTGATAAAACAAGGATACTTCAGCCTTGATGTGCAAACTGAGAACTGCTGAAAAACTAGGTAGAGAGGAAGCAAGGAGAGAAGGTAGATGTGAACAAAATCTAGGACTTATTCTCAGTGAGAGATTCTCATGTACAGGAGTGAGTCTCACAAAAGTGAGTCCTGTGAGAAGTCATAGCTCAGGTGATAAGAAAAGATACTTGGGATGATGGGCAAATATAGAAAAGATATGTCTCAGTCACAGGTCAGAGAGAGGGGACATAATCACTGTCTGGGACACACCACTGACACATTGTAATGCTGTAATTTGGGCAACTACTGCTTTGGGGGTGGGGGAGGGAAGGTTGAATTTATTCTCAAATCAATTTGAGATCAATAAAATTGTCTTTTGCATATTTCTTGGGTACCTAGCTGATCAAGATTTTTATCTATTCTATTGAAAAGGTCAGTTTTTATTCCAATCCCAAAGAAAGGCAATGCAAAAGAATGCTCAAACTACCACACAATTGCACTCATCTCACATGCTAGTAAAGTAATGCTCAAAATTCTCCAAGCCAGGCTTCAGCAATATGTGAACCATAAATTCCTGATGTTCAAGCTGGTTTTAGAAAAGGCAGAGGAACCAGACATCAAATTGCCAACATCTGCTGGATCATGGAAAAAGCAAGAGAGTTCCAGAAAAACATCTCCTTCTGCTTTCTTGACTATGCCAAAGCCTTTGACTGTGTGGATCACAAGAAACTGTGGAAAATTCTGAAAGAGATGGGCATACCAGACCGCCTGACCTGCCTCTTGAGAAACCCGTATGCAGGTCAGGAAGCAACAGTTAGAACTGGACATGGAACAACAGACTGGTTCCAAATAGGAAAAGGAGTATGTCAAGGCTGTACATTGTCACCCTGCTTATCTAACTTATATGCAGAGTACATCATGAGAAACGCTGGGCTGGAAGAAGCACAAGCTGGAATCAAGATTGCCGGGAGAAATATCAATAGCCTCAGATATGGAGATGACACCACCCTTATGGCAGAAAGTGAAGAGGAACTAAAAAGCCTCTTGATGAAAGTAAAAGTGGAGAGTGAAAAAGTTGGCTTAAAGCTCAGCATTCAGAAAACGAAGATCATGGCATCTGGTCCCATCACTTCATGGGAAATAGATGGGGAAACAGTGGAAACAGTGTCAGACTTTATCTTTGGGGGCTCCAAAATCACTGCAGAAGGTGACTGCAGCCATGAAATTAAAAGACACTCCTTGGAAGAAAAGTTATGACCAACCTAGATAGCATATTCAAAAGCAGAGACATTACTTTGCCGACTAAGGTCCGTCTAGTCAAGGCTATTGCTTTTCCAGTAGTCAAGTATGGATGTGAGAGTTGGACTGTGAAGAAGGCTGAGAACCGAAGAATTGATGCTTTTGAACTGTGGTGTTGGAGAAGACTCTTGAGAGTCTCTTGGACTGCAAGGAGATCCAACCAGTCCATTCTGAAGGAGATCAACCCTGGGATTTCTTTGGAAGGAATGATGCTAAAGCTGAAACTCCAGTACTTTGGCCACCTCATGCAAAGAGCTGACTCATTGGAAAAGACTCTGATGCTGGGAGGGATTGAGGGCAGGAGGAGAAGGGGACGACCGAGGATGAGATGGCTGGATGGCATTACTGACCCAATGGACATGAATCTCAGTGAACTCCGGGAGTTGGTGTTGGACAGGGAGGCCTGGCGTGCTGCGATTCATGGGGTCGCAAAGAGTTGGACACAACTGAGTGACTGAACTGAACTGAACTGATTGTCCGCAATGCTATTTGTCTATCTTTCTGTGAAGATTTCATAAATATATAAAAGTACTAAAAGTAATACAAATATTTTGAGTAAACTCTGAGAGATAGTGAGTTAGATAGTGAGATAGGACAGAGGAGCCTGCTTGTTATAATCCATGGGGTCCCAAAGAATTGGACATGCCTTAGTGACTTATCATGTCATCATCTTATCCTACTTTTTTCAGATTTTTGTTAAAAGTATAAAACACTAGAGTTAAACTTCTCTTTGGATTACTTCCTGCCCCAGAATTGAAATGTTGGGCTTCCTGCTAATAAGGGCAGTTTGGAATTTGAGAAATTAAGTGGAAAAAAGTAAATGGATAGTGCTATATTTTCATACCAAACTCTGGGTTATGCTGCATAAAGGACAAAGGGAAGTATTACAATTTCTCTTTCTATATATTTTCCTTTTTCATCATGTAATAGTGCTTTAAATGTCTCATTTGATATCCATTAGCTCTGCTTGACGGATAGCAGTACATTTGCTTTGGCACATACCTCCTGGGTAAGGAGTTTCTAAAGTCCTGTTTAATGGATTCACATAGTTTTAATTCCTGACAAGGGAGTGCCTGAACTGAGCCACCAACAGGAGAAATAAAAGGATTAAAATCTCCTAGTTGCTGTTGTTTTTCACTTAAGGAAACACAGAATACCAGATACAAATATTTTGGAAGTAAAGTGTGCCCGTGAACAAATTATTCTTCTTTCCCTTCTTATACTGTTTCTTGGTTCAGGAGGCAGGAAGGTTCCAGGTTGAGTTCTCAGGAAGCAGACGTGAGATGGGGGTTTCAGTGCAGGGGTTATGGAGCAATGCCTTGGGAACACTCCTGTCAGGCCCTGAGAAGCCAGGCGTGGGCAGAGGGAGAGTTGAGCTGTAATGCAGAAGGATACAAAAGAGCCCTTAGCTGACTTTTCTGGTCTCATAGGGGGCAGGGATGGCTCTTCACAGTTGTTCTTGTTTGAGGAGGGAGATAAGAAGTGCTGCTACTGGGAAAGAAATAGTAGCTTATAGTCAGGCAGTTCCTCATGGTCTAGGACAAATTTCTAGAGAGGGCTTCAGGTCTGCACCATCGGTAGGCATCATGAGGACCTCAGGCCTGGAGAGGGATTCTGGGCAGCTCACCCAACATACTGCATCCAGCCTGTGCATGTAGTTTATGTTGGATGACACAGAGCAGAGGTAATGGCCCACAGCTTATTAATACATCAAATAGCCACTATTTCATCAAACTCCAAATTAATACAATTTGGTTTCTTCAGAAAAAAATATATTTTTTGTAATAGTAAAATTCTGTAAACTGTATGACTATTTTTCCTATCCATTACTTTAAACAGTTAAGCCACTTAAGAACCAATTCAAAGGAGATGTGCAAAAGAAAAGTCATGCCCATTGCCTGAGAGGAAATATAGTAAAAATAATATAATTTGACAGATGAAATGCACAGATATAGAACATTTAGGGAACAATTATATAACCTTGCATAAGGAAATGCATATTAATGTTCTAGGAATAAAAATGTTGATGAAACAGATTAGAGAAGTTACCAGAATAGATTGGTATGTGTACTAGTGGGGAAATATTATTAACAAAAGCACCAGTTGAAATTTTTTCTTTTATATTTTTTTCCCAACAAATCATTTTTGGCAGGTAAAAGGTAGTTATTGCTACATTATACACCAACTTATTTTTGTAGATACTCAGATTATCAAAGGGCTACCCAGGTGGCATTAGTGGTAAAGAACATGCCTGCCAAAGCAGAAGATGTAAGAGACATGGATTCTATCCCTGGGTTGGGAAGATCTCCTGGAGGAGGAAATGGCAACTCCATCCAGTATTCTTGTCTGAAAGATCCAATGGACAGAGGAGACTGGCATGCTATGGTCCATAGGGTTACAAGGTTATCAAAAGTTATAAAACAAAAAATGTAACAAATAGATGGATTAGTTTCCAAAATGTTTTAGTCCACTAAAAGAATCTTACAATATAATGATTTTGGTAACAATCTAGATTAAGTCATTTCCCCATATAACTCTCCCTTTCCTATAACTCAAGAGACATAAAGCAAAGATATTTTTCTTGTGTTTATATGAGAACAGAGTCATTCTGTTCCATGAGAACTCAGGATTCTGGTGAACATGTGTGGACTGAGAGAGATGACAGAGCATCAGAAGAAAAGTCTGAAGCCAATAGAGGTTGGTTCATCATGTTTAGGGGAAGAAATCCATCTTCACAGCATCATCATGTAAGGTGAAACAGCTGGTGTAGGAGCTGCAGCAAGTTATCCAGAACATACAGCCAAGATCATTAATGTAGGTGGATATACCAAAAAACAGATTTTAAATGTAGATGGACTAGCCTTATACTGAAAGAAGGTGCCATCTATAACTTTTATAGCTAGAGAAGAGACGTCAATGACTGACTTCAGAGTGTCAAAGCACAGATTGCCTCTCTTGTTAGAGGCTAATACAGCTGGTAACTTGAAATTGAAGCAAATGACCATTTATCATTTTGAAAATCCTAGGGCTCAACAGTTATGCTAAATTTTCTCTGCCTGTGCTCTATAAAGGGAACAACAAGACCAGATGACAGTACATAGGTTTACAACATAATTTACTCAATACTTTAGCACACTGTTAGGACCTAGTGCTCAAGGAAAAAATATTTAGTTTAAAATGTTACTGCTCATTGACAATGCACCTGGTCACCCAAGAGCTCTGGTGGAGGTATCCAACAAGATTTGTGCTGTTTCCATGCCTGTTAACACTACATCCATTCTGCAGCCCATGAAGCAAGGAGTAATTATAACATTCAAGTCTTTTATTTAAGAAATACATTTTGTAATGTTATAGCTGCCAGAGATAGTGATTCTTCTGGTGGATCTGAGCACAGTCAATTGAAAACCTCCTGGACAGAATTTGATGTTCTAGGTTCCCCTAAAGACATTCACAGGAAGAGATTAAAATATCAACATTATCAGGAATTTGGAAGAAGTTGATTTCAACCCTCAAAAGTGACTTTGAGTGGGTGAAGACTTCAGTGGAGGAAGTAACTGCAGTTCAGTTCAGTTCAGTCACTCAGTCGTGTCCGACTCTTTGTGACCCCATGAATCGCAGCACTCCAGGCCTCCCTGTCCATCACCATCTCCTGGAGTTCACTCAGACTCACATCCATCTAGTCAGTGATGCCATCCAGCCATCTCATCCTCTGTTGTCCCCTTCTCCTCCTGCCCCCAATCCCTCCCAGCATCAGAGTCTTTTCCAATGAGTCAGCTCTTTGCATGAGGTGGCCAAAGTACTGGAGTTTCAGCTTTAGCATCATTCCTTCCAAAGAAATCCCAGGGCTGATCTCCTTCAGAATGGACTGGTTGGATCTCCTTGCAGCCCAAGGGACTCTCAAGAGTCTTCTCCAACACCACAGTTCAAAAGCATCGATTCTTTGGCACTCAGCCTTTTTCACAGCCCAACTCTCACATCCATACATGACCACAGGAAAAACCATAGCCTTGACTAGATGGACCTTAGTTGGCAAAGCAATGTCTCTGTTTTTGAATATGCTATCTAGGTTGGTCATAACTTTTCTTCCAAGGAGTAAGTGTCTTTTAATTTCATGGCTGCAGTCACCTTCTGCAGTGATTTTGGAGCCCCCCAAAATAAAGTCTGACACTGTTTCCACTGTTTCCCCATCTATTTCCCATGAAGTGATGGGACCAGATGCCATGATCTTCATTTTCTGAATGTTGAGCTTTAAGCCAACTTTTTCACTCTCCTCTTTCACTTTCATCAAGAGGCTTTTTAGTTCCTCTTCACTTTCTGCCATAAGGGTGGTATCATCTGCATATCTGAGGTTATTGATATTTCTCCTGGCAATCTTGATTCCAGCTTGTGTTTCTTCCAGTCCAGTGTTTCTCATGATGTACTCTGCATATAAGTTAAATAAGCAGGATGACAATATACAGCCTTGACATACTCCTTTTCCTATTTGGGACTAGTCTGTTGTTCCATGTCCAGTTCTAACTGTTGCTTCCTGACCTGCATACAGATTTCTCAAGAGGCAGTAAGGTGGTCTGGTATTCCCATCTCTCTCAGAATTTTCCACAGTTTATTGTAATCCACACAGTCAAAGTCTTTGGCATAGTCAATAAAGCAGAAATAGATGTTTTTCTGGAACTCTCTTGCTTTTCCCATGATCCAGCGGATGTTGGCAATTTGATCTCTGGTCCTTCTGCCTTTTCTAAAACCAGCTTGTACATCAAGGAGTTCACGGTTCATGTATTGCTGAAGTCTTGCTTGGAGAATTTTGAGCACTTTACTAGCATGTGAGATGAGTGCAATTGTGCGCTAGTGTGAGCATTCTTTTGCATTAGTTTTATAAGATGAAATCTACCTGTGGTGAAGATACTGTGATGATTGCTGAAATGACAGCAAAGGATTTAGAATGTTATGTAAATTTTATTGACAACGCCCCAGCAGGGTTTGAGATGATTGACTCCAATTTTGAAGAAAGTTCTACTGTAGGTAAATACAATTAAATAACTTGCTACAGAGAAATCATTCGTGAAAAGAGTCAATCAATATCACAAAATTTTTTGTGGTCTTATTTTAAGAAATTGCCATAGTCACTCCAGCCTTTAGCAACCACCACCATGGTCAGTCAGCAGACATCAATATCCAGGTAAGACCCTCCATCAGCAAAAAGATTACAACATGCCAAGGACCCAGGTTAGCAATATTTTTAGCAATAAATTTTTTAAAAATAAGGTATGTGCATTGTTTTTTAAGACATAATGCAACAGAATGTGAGCACCACATTTTTATGCAACAGGAAATAAAAAAATTTTGTGTGACTCATTTTATTGAGGTTGTGTGGAACCAAATTTTCAAAAGCTGTCTTTCAAAACATAGGCCAGAATAGATTTTGTTCTTAAAGTTCCTTTGAAAGTTCAACATTTATAGGAAAATTTACCTGCTAAGTACAATTTTTCATAAACTTACGAATGAGAGGTAGTCCCAATCTAGTGAACAAATGTCTGTGTATGCTGTGTGCTCAGTCATGTCCGACTCTTTGTGGCCCCAGGGACTGTAGCCTGTCAGGCTCTAGTTCTTTCACTAGAACTAACTTTACATCAATGGTTTGACTAAGTTCTGATTCCTTAGGAGATGTAGGTTTCAGAAGTGGTACCTACCAGTGGCAAGGGAGGGCTTCAGGAAGAGAAGAGAAAAGGTACAGAACTTTGGGCACCCAGAATATTGCTACAGAGAAAAAAGTTCTACAGTGGGCGGAAGCAAAGGTGAGTAGTAAAGGATGTGAGTGTGTGTGTGTGTGTGTGTGTGTGTGTGTGTGAGTTGTTCAGTCATGTCCAACTCTTTGTGATCCCATGAGGTGTAGCCTGCCAGGCTCCTCTGTCCATGGGATTCTCCAGGCAAAAGTACTGGAGTGGGTAGCCACTGCCTTCTCCAGGGAATCTTCCCAAACCAGGGATTGAGCCCAGGTCTCCCACATTGTAGGAAGATTCTTTACCATCTGAACCATGTGGTAAAGGATAGATTCTGTTTAATTAATTAATGCTGCTTTGATCTATAGGTTGAGTTTCCATATGTAAAGGATTATTTTGGATGGTATTTCAAGATAATGCTTTAAATAAATGATGTTTTATTTCAACTTGATATTTTCTATTTGCCCATGTTAGTTTTACATTTTTCTGTCTTTATTTTTGCTTTCTCTTAACTTGCATTTATTGTCTAAGCAATATTATTGAAACAATAAAGGATATCAAATAGTACAAAAATTTACTCATGATGTCCTCATGTTGACATATTAATTGTGTTCGTTTTTCAGCTTTTTAGTTTGTCCGTACATAAACGTTGTAACCAAAGCAGAGACACTTCCATGCTCTGGTCTTTTTTTCACTTGACATAGTGCCCTGTTTTATCCTTACTCATCATTTCCATTTTGACTACTCAAAACTGACCTTTTAGATTCCATGTTGGATGCTCAGGCTTGTAAACCTCTGACCTGGTGTCAAATTGTAAGCTTCCTTTGAGAGCACTCATCTCTGTAGATGTCTTCTCTAATGAGAAAACAAAAACAAGCAAAACAAAAGCAAAAACCTATTTTCCTCTTCAAAGTGCAAGCAAAGGTACCTTCTCAGTCACTATATTTGGTTTGCTTGTACTTTTAGATTTTTTTTTTTCCACAACCTGTTTTATTTTGTTTCCCTTTCACAACCCCCTTCCCTTGGCCATATCATTTGGTACTTAACAATTGTTAAGAGTCGGACATGCTTCAGTCATGGATTGTAGCCTGCCAGGCTCCTCTGTCCATAGGAGTTTCCAGGCAAGGAGTAGGTTGTCATGCCCTCCTCCAGGGGCTCTTCCTGACCCAGGGATAAAATCTGCTTCTCTTATGTCTCCTGCATTGGTGGGCATGTTGTTTTTTTTTTTTTTTTTTATACCTCTAGTACCACCTGGGAAGCCCCCATAATGTAGTACCCGGCATACAATAGGCACTCAAATGTTTATTGAATAAACCGTATTGCTCATACAGAATCACAGATCAATTAGCAAAAGAAAGTTCTTATAAATGTGTTTCCAAAAAATATCTTGCACCTACTCAGAAAAACTCCCCAAAATAATAGAATTAATAATGCTTTAAAATAGAAGGATAATGCCTTTATAGAAGTTTTAGAGAAGAATTTTTTCTCTTAAGCTTTCCTGTGATATTGGAATTGATACTGTGAATTTACAGATAAATAAAGTTAATCTTGTCCAAGATCACACAGTTAATAGTGTTGGAGCCAAAACTGGGACACTGCCTTTCTGATTTCAGGCTCTCCAAGTGGCACCAGTGCTTAAGAACCTGTCAATGCAGGAGACATAAGAGACGCAGACTCGATCCCTGGGTCAGGAAGATTCCCTGGAGGAGGGCATGGCAACCCGCTCCTGTAGTCTTCCCTGGAGAATCACATGGACAGAGGAACCTGGCAGGCTGCAGTCCATGGGGTTGTAGAGTTGGACACGACGGAAGCAACCTAGCCCACACTCATGATTTCAGTCTAGATTCTGTAATGTGTTTCCAGTATCCACAGTCAGCTTGTCAATTTCAGATAATGTGAAGATCAGGATAATGTGAAAAGGAAGTTTTGTGTACAGAAAGTGGGGATGTCAGCAACAGTGATTTGCTGAGGGGATATCCCTGATTCTACATTAGTGGCTGACACCAGTTAACCCTATAATTTCTGAATTGGCTTGTGAGTATGTATTTGAATTCTTGGGGACTCCCACTCATTTAAAAGTGTTCAAGCTTGGTGTGGGTTACCTGATTTCTCAGAAAACTACACAGAAGATGACAGTTCTGTATCATTCTGGTATATGAAGTGGAGAGGAGTATTGCTGTAAAAATTCCTAACAATTACAAGCTTGAAATACAGTATAATCAAGCAAATGGAGATAAACTAAAGTGAAATTATTTACTGTATAAACATTCTTAAGAAAGGGATGAGAGATTGAACGTAATCCTTGATTACATATAGAATAAATTTTTAAAAATAGCTCA
Organism: Capra hircus; assembly: GCF_001704415.2. Taxonomy (NCBI): domain Eukaryota; kingdom Metazoa; phylum Chordata; class Mammalia; order Artiodactyla; family Bovidae; genus Capra; species Capra hircus. Next base: position 1,535,563 of record NC_030816.1, on the reverse strand, counting down.
TACTTTAACTCAATGACTTGTATATTCTTGAATGAATATATAATATCTTAAAATTATGAACATATTTTACTCTTTCATCTTGAAAAATTGCAATTTGACTATTTACATATCAATCAAAAATACAAACTGAAATAAAAATGACTATTTCTCAGAATTTTGATTTTCAGAAAATACTGGTTGTTAGTGGTTCTAATTTAATCTTTGTTACAGTAGCACTATTAATAATAATAGAAAATTTTTCTTTCAGTCACATTGGAATCTAAGTATCCATTAAGTAACTGTTGCCCTCTAATCACTAGAGTGTTAAAAAAAAATTAGCTAGACATTCCTAAAAATACTCCTAGGAAATATTATACCACTTCATAGTAGAAGAAAACATCTGTAGAAAACATTAAATGTCTGGATACAACAGCAACATTCTATTTTAGAGACAGGAATTAATTTTAAGAAATATGATCTGTTATTCACAATGCAATACAGTAATTGCAAGGGACAGAAAAGTTCTGGGAAGATAAAACTATAAATGATAACATAAGATAATTTTAAGTGACTGTTTCTTTTAATAGTAAAATTGCTTTCTATTATGTCATTCAACATACATTTTAGAATAAAACAATGATGATACAGACCAGTACAATAGAATTAAAATGTTTATCTATACTTGTATAATATATATCTCATGAAATGTGCTTCTGCCCTGTAGAAAAACTCAAGATTTTCACTAGTAAAGTTATAGAAATTTAGAACATAAATCCACAGATTTAAAACTGCAAATGCACTAAAAATACAATGTTAGATTAAAAAAAATTGATCTGCAATGTCATAGCTAATAATTAAACTGAAGACAGAACTGTTAACTAACAAATTCATGCTACATGGCCATTATATGTATCTGCTGGAGAGAGTATTTAATGATCTTCCTTAGAGTTAGGAATGTTTCTTGATATTTGTGCCCAAATAAAAATGTTTCTGCAGCTTATGCAAATCTACCAGAATTCAGATTTCTCATTCACACTTGCAAAAGCATTAACTGAGTTAAACTTATTTGTGTAAATGACACAAACAAAGAAAGCTTGGCAGTGGACACGAAGAGCACTTGGTGAGCAGTGGCCATGAGCCAGGCATCCCTCATCTCACATAACTTCAAACAACCCTGTGAGCTGCTGTGAGCTGGAGCTACTACCACCCTGACGCTATGGATGAAAAACTGAGGCTTGGAAATGGAATTGATAGAATTTCCATAAAATTAGAGATGACCTAATTCCAAATATACTTATGTTTCTTCCTTTCTATGTCTAAAGTAGCCAGGCTCTAATACAGAACTAATGTAATAGTCTAACTCATTAAGATTGGAGTTTCAAATGATCTTTTTCAGATACATTTTACTAACTTCTTTAGAGGATATTTATTGTACCAACAACTTAAAAAAATTTACTCCTGGGCTATTGGAAAATTTACTAAATTCATCTTCAGGGTTAAGGTTAGACATTAGTTGAAACAAATTTATCCTAATCTACCATTTGTACTATGCATAAATGATGTGGGCAGGAATTAATCATGTGGTAAAGTAATTTTAGGGCTTCCCTGGTGGCTCAGACAGTAAAGATCCGCCTGCAATGCAGGGGACCTGGATTTGATGCCTGGGTCGGGGAGAGGCTCTGGAGAAGGAAATGGCCACCCTCTCCAGTATTCTTGCCTGGGAAACCCCATAGACAGAGAAGCCTTGTGGGCTATTGTCTCTGGGGTTGCAAAGAGACACACCAGAGTGATTTTCACTTCTCAGAGCAGTTTTTGGATTTTACTGCAATATTTAAAAATATTCAGCCTAGTATTATAAAATATATAGCAGCTTAATATAACTAAAACTAAAGTGATAAGTACAGATAAAGTGAAAGTGAAGTCCCTAAAGTGTGTACGACTCTTTGTGACCCCATGGACTGTAGCCTGCCAGGCTGCTCCATCCATGGGATTTTCCAGGCAAGAATACTGGAGTGGGTTGCCATTTCCTTCTCCATAAGTACAGATAGGTATGAGTCAAACTGAGTAGCATCAGAAGAACAAAGGTCAGTCAGTTCAGTCAGTTCAGTCGCTCAGTCGTGTCCGACTCCTCGCGACCCATGAATATCAGCATGCCAGGCCTCCCTGTCCATCACCATCCCCCGGAGTTCACTCAGACTCACATCCATTGAGTCCGTGATGCCATCCAGCCATCTCATCCTCGGTGGTCCCCTTCTCCTCCTGCCCCCAATCCCTCCCAGCATCAGAGTCTTTTCCAATGAGTCAACTCTTCACATGAGGTGGCCAAAGTACTGGAGTTTCAACTTTAGCATCAGTCAGAACAACTAAAATCATCAAGAAGAGCATGTGATTTTATATCTTTTCAATAAATATCTAAAAGTGAACAGGCTGAGTCATCTGGTACATATATTTCTGAAACTGTCAAACTGTTTTCCAAAGTGCTTCTACTGTTTTCCATTCCAACTGGCAATGTATGAGACATATAAGAGTTCCAGTTCCTTCACATCATCGATATCATTGAGAAGAGGGGCATCAGTTCAGTTCAGTCACTCAGTTGTGTCCGACTCTTTGCGACCCAATGAATTGCAGCACGCCAGGCCTCCCTGTCCATCACCAACCCCCGGAGTTCACTCAAGCTCATGTCCATTGGGTTGGTGATGCCATCCAACCATCTCATCCTCTGTCGCCCCCTTCTCCTCCTGACCCCAATCTCTCCCAGCATCAGAGTTTGTTTCAATGAGTCAACGCTTTGCATGAGGTGGCCAAAGTACTGGAGTTTCAGCCTCAGCATCAGTCCTTCCAATGAACACCCAGGACTGATCTCCTTTAGAATGGACTGGTTGGATCTCCTTGCAGTCCAAGGAACTCTCAAGAGTCTTCTCCAACACTACAGTTCAAAAGCATCAATTCTTCAGCACTCAGCTTTTAAAACAGTCCAGCTCGCATATCCACACATGACCACTGGAAAAACTATAGCCTTGACTAGATGGACCTTTGTTGGAAAAGTAATGTCTCTGCTTTTCAATATGCTATCTAGGGTGGTCATAACTTTCCTTCCAAGGAGTAAGCGTCTTTAATTTCATGTCTGGAATCACCATTGGCAATGACTTTGGAACCCCCCAAAATAAAGTCTGACACTGTTTCCACTGTTTCCCCATCTATTTCCCATGAAGTGATGGGACCAGATGCTATAATCTTAGTTTTCTGAATGTTGAGCTTTAAGCCAACTTTTCCACTCTCCTCTTTCACTTTCATCAAGAGGCTTTTTAGTTCCTCTTCACTTTCTGCCATAAGGATGGTGTCATCTGCATTTCTGAGGTTATTGATATTTCTCCCAGCAATCTTGATTCCAGCTTGTGTTTCTTCCAGTCCAGCATTTCTCATGATGTACTCTGCTTAGAAGTTAAATAAGCAGGGTGACAATATACAGCCGTGATGTACTCCTTTTCCAATTTGGAACCAGTCTGTTGTTCCATGTCCAGTTCTAACTGTTGCTTTCTGACCTGCATACAGATTTCTCAAAAGGCAGGTCAGGTGGTCTGGAATTCCCATCTCTTTCAGAATTTTCCACAGTTTCTTGTGATCCACACAGTCAAAGGTTTTGACATAGTCACTAAAGCAGAAATAGATGGTTTTCTGGAACTGTCTTGCTTTTTCCATGATCCAGCGAATGTTGGCAATTTGATCTCTGGTTCCTCTGCCTTATCTAAAACCAGCTTGAACATCTGGAATTTCACGGTTCACATATTGCTGAAGCCTGGCTTGGAGAATTTTGAGCATTATTTTACTAACGTGTGAGATGAGTGCAATTGTGTGGTAGTTTGAGCATTCTTTGGCATAGCCTTTCTTTGGAATTGGAATGAAAACGGACCTTTTCCAGTCCTGTGGCCACTGCTGAGTTTTCCAAATTTGCTGGCATATTGAGTGCAGCACTTTCAGAGCATCATCTTTCAGGATTTGAAATAGCTCCACTGGAATTCCATCACCTCCACTAGCTTTGTTTGTAGTGATGCTTTCTAAGGCCACCTTGACTTCACATTCCAGGATGTCTGGCTCTAGGTGAGTGATCACACCATCGTGATTATCTGGGTCGTGAAGATCTGTTTTGTTCAGTTCTTCTGTGTATTCTTGCCACTTCTTAATATCATCTGCTTCTGTTAGGTCCATACCATTTCTTTTCTTTATTGAGCCCATCTTTGCATGAAATGTTCCCTTGGTATCTCCAATTTTCTTGAACAGATCTCTAGTATTTACCATTCTGTTGCTTTCCTCTATTTCTTTGCATTGATCCCTGAGGAAGGATTTCTTATCTATCCTTGCTATTCTTTGGAACTCTGCATTCAGATACTTATATCTTTCCTGTTTTCCTTTGCTTTTCATTTGTCTTCTTTTCACAGCTATTTGTAAGGCCTCCCCAGACAGCCATTTTGCTTTATTGCATTTCTTTTCCATGGGAATGGTCTTGATCCCTGTCTCCTGTACAATGTCCTGAACCTCAGTCCATAGTTCATCAGGTACTCTATCTATCATATCTTGTCCCTTAAATCTTTTTCTCACTTCTACTGTATAATCATAAAGAATTTGATTTAGGTCATAACTGAATGGTCTAGTGGTTTTCCCTACTTTCTTCAATTTAAGTCTGAATTTGACAATGAGGAGTTCATGATCTGAGCCACAGTCAGCTCCCAGTCTGGTTTTTGCTGACTGTATAGAGCTTCTCCATCTTTGGCTGCAAAGAATATAATCAATCTGATTTCAGTGTTATGGTATCTAATAGTGGTTTTAATTTACATTCCCTCATGACTAATAATATTGAGCACCTTTCCTTAAGTTTATCTTTATATTTTCTTTATTATTTAAAAATTTTAAAGTTAGTTAAAAAAGTTTGTTAAAAAATTTTAAGTTTGTTAAAAAAGTTTGTTTAAAACTTTTTAAAGTTAGCTTAAAAAGTTTGTTAAAATCTACTGCCTGTTGTTTTTATTGGGATGTCTGTTTTCTTATCATTGATTTTTGAGATTTTTAAAATTATATTCAGGATACAAGTTCTTTAATATATGATCTGCAAATATTTTCTCCAGTCTGTGTCATGCCTTTTCATTCTCTTTTATTTTAAAGACTTGGACACAAATGTTCAAAAAAGATTTATTTGTGAAAGTCAAAATTTGGAACAATTCAAATATACATCAGCTTGTAAGAGGATAAACCAACTGTGATGTCCAAACTCTAGAATAGTTTTCATCAATCAAAAGGAATGGACTATTGATATGTGTGATAAAATGAATGATCCTCAAAATAAATATACTGAGTGGAAGAAACCAGGAGAAAAGTGTACACACATTATGATTCCATTTATATAAAATAGTAGAAAATGCAAACTAATCTATAGTGAAAGAAAACAGTTAACTGGTTACCTGGGAAAAGGGATTAGGAAGTGGGAAGGATTATAGTATGATTATATTATACAAAGAAATATTTGGAGGTAATGGACACATTCATTATCTTGTTCATAATAATGGTTTTATGGGTTTATACATATAACCACACTTAACAAATTGTATACTTTGAATATATGCAGTTTATTGCATGTCTATTATACTTCAATAAAGCTGCTTTAAAAATTCAGCAAAAAGTTTGCATTATACTTGATTTGTGTTCTTAGTTGAATCACCAACCAAAATAAAGAATAGACAAAAATAAGTTATACAGTGTGTAGCACTTCATGAAAAGTTATACTGCATCTCATTTACATTGTTACAACACCATTTGGCTCGTTCTAAGGCAAAACATTGCCAGTATAGAGATAAAATTCTTACCCTTCCCCTATAAAGTCTAAGATGAATAGAATTCCATTCTGAAAGGGTAAGTTTATACAACAATGCATCGTAAAATTCTCAATATTTATACTGACTGCAAGGAGAACACACTATGAAAACATTAATTTTCATGGAAAACATAATAAATTCTGTCCTTGGCAAGACATGTAATTAAAAGTTTAAAAAAATACCACCATCCAGTCATTAATTTCATGTGTCAGGTCAGGAAATAGGAAATAATTAATTCATTTTTTCAGTTGGCTGATTAAAATGGAAGGATACTAATTAAAGACAGCACTAGGTAGACCAGGTCAGCAGGATCATTTTAGGAAAGGTTATAAATTTTACTTAGTGTTGTGGGCACGTTTTCTGGGTTTTCTCTTTAAGACCCTTGAAATACACATCGTAGTGCTTAATACTGAATTAAACAAGATCAAATTCCAGCAGAGGTGGGAGTTGATTCCATCAGATCTGCTGGAAGTAGCAGCAATTTACAGCTCACCACTCATAGGCAGCAGACAGTCCAGGATGGTTCTGCCAACCTCTACTCCATGTCAGTGCTCTATTTTAGATGCTGCAGAGAAAGGAAAGTGGCTTACTCTTCTGACTCTGTTAGCTCTTTGTTCTTATAAGTCTTTTCCCTAGAAAATGGATCATCTTTTCAATTTATCTGAGTTCCCTAGTCATGCCCTGTGAACTGAAATGTTTTCATCCTGTATTACTATCAAATTTTACTTGATTTTTCTTGTCACCTTCCTCAATCTATATCTGCCATTCATTTGCCATTTCAAGATAGTTTGGAATGTTTAAAATGTGATTAAAATGGCTCTGCTACACAGACTGGAGAAAAAGAAATTTTTTATGGCCTACTTCCTTTATTCAAAAGTTGTTGAGAGTGATTTAGCCTTTGGTTTAGATGTTTACTTTGCAATACACCTTGTTGGCTTCCTTTACAGATATTTGTGGATATCTAATCATCAGATAATTATAATTTAGTAAATTTCCCTTAGTCCTTTCAGTGACAGTGGAACTCCTAAAAAGAGTGTTTAGAAGGATTTATATGTATTCTCTGGACACTGCTGTTGTTGTTCAGTCGCTTAGTGTGTCTGTTTGTGACCCCATGGACTGTAGTCTGCCAGGCTCCTCTGTATATGACATTCTCCAGGTAAGAATATTGGAGTGGATTGCCATTTCCTCTCCATCTCCAGGCATCATCAATATTTAACGACAGTGTGAATCACTTCCTAACAGTTAAGACATTATTCTGCTTGAATATAGGAGACAGCTTTATTTGGGCTAAACACAAAGCTCAAAATGTCCTTTTGTTTTAATAAACTTATTTTAGAAAATAATATTTACAGAAAATTTGTGAAGGTAGTACAAACAGTCCCCATGAACTCTGCATATAGTTCCCATTTTGTTAACATTTTCCAGTTGTGATTTGTCACAACTAATGAACCCATATTGACACATTACTAACTAAACTTTATAATTTATTTAAATCACTAGCCTAATGACTTTTATGTGCTCCAAAATTCTGTCTAGGATATCACACTATATTTAATCATCATGTCTCCCTAGGCTCTTCTTGACTAATAATTCCCCAGTCTTTCTTTCTTTATTTTTCTTTTCTTTCTTTCTCTTCCTTTCTTTAGTTTAATGGTTTTTTTTTGGATGCTTTACTTGTGGTTAGATTGGGATTATGTATTTTTGAGAGGGAAACACAGAGGTAAAAAGCCATTTTCATGATATCATGTCAAGGCTACCTGCTATGGACATGATTTGTCACTGATGATGTTAATGCTGATTACTTCACTGAGGCTGTATTTGTCAAATTTTTCAATTATAAGAATGTCCCTTCTGTCTCCCCCCATATTCAGTGTACTCTGCGCTCAAAGGGGTAGGGTATTAACCTCCACCTCTTCGAAGAAGAGCTACTCAAATTATTTGAAATTCTGTGCAGATTTTTCTCTTTCTCCCCATTTATTTGTTTAATCATTTGTTTATATCAGTATGGGCTCATGGGCATTCATTTTGTACTTCTAAGTATAATCCAACACTATATTTTGCCATTCAAGTTGAGCCAGCTTTAGTCATTCAGCTCTCATCTCTGGGTTCCTGTGTTACTTTTTCTTTCTCCCACTGTTTTGTATTTTGAGCACTTCCTTATTTCCTGGCACTTCAAGATGATCCAACCTCATCTGGTATTTTTCCTCCCCGAATCCTAGAGTTAGCCATTTCTCCAGGGAGATTTGGTTCCATTTTTTTAAAAAGAGTATTATTAGAAACTAAAATCTGGACAAAAGTGTACTTATTTTTTAAAAATCTGATTTATTTTTTAAATTAATTAATTAATTTTAGCTGGAGGCTAATTGCATTACAATATTGTGGTGGTTTTTGCCATACATTGACATGAATCAGCCATGGGTGTACATGTGTCCCCCTGTTCTGAACCCCTTCCCGCCTCCCTCCCATCACATCCCTCAATGTTGTCCCAATGCACTGGCTTTGCCTATTTCATGCATCAAACTTGGACTGGTCATCTATTTCACATATGGTAATAGGCATGTTTTAATACTGTTCTCTCAAATCATCCCACACTTGCCTTCCCCCACAGAGTCCAAAGTTCTGTTCTTTGTATCTGTGTCTCCTTGCTGTTTTGCATACAGGGTCATCGTTACCATCTTTCTAAATTCCATATATATGCATTAATATACTGTATTGATGCTTTTCTTTCTGACTTACTTCACTTTGTATAATAGGCTTCAGTTTCATCCACCTCATTAGAACTGACTCAAATGCATTTTTGAAATAGTTGAGTAATATTCCATTGTGTATATGAACCACAGCTTTCTTATCCATTCGTCTGCCAATGGACATCTAGGTTGCTTCCATGTCCTAGCTATTGTAAACAGTGCTGCAGTGAACATTGGGAAACATGTGTGTCTTTCAATTTTGGTTTTCTCAGTGTGTATGCTCATCCAACAAATAAGAGAAGACTCTACACATGGACATCGCCAGATGGTCAACACCAAAATCAGATTGATTATATGCTCTGCAGCAAAAGATGGAGAAGCTCTATAGAGTTAACAAAAACAAGACCAGGAGCTGACTGTGGTTCAGATCATGAACTCCTTATTACGAAATTCAGACTTAAATTGAAGAAAACAGGGAAAACCGCTAGACCATTCAGGTATGACCTCAATCAAATCCCTTATAATTATACAGTGGAAGTGAGAAATAGATGTAAGGGCCTAGATCTGATAGATAGAGTGCCTAATGAACTATGGAATGAGGTTCATGACATTGTATAGGAGACAGGGATCAAGACCATCCTCATGGAAAAGAAATGCAAAAAAGCAAAATGGCTGTCTGGGGAAGCCTTACAAATAGCTGTGAAAGAAGAGAAGTGAAAAGCCAAGGAGAAAAGGAAAGATATAAGCATCTGAATGCAGAGTTCCAAAGAATAGCAAGAAGAGATAAGAAAGCCTGCTTCAGGGATAAATACAAAGAAATCGACAAAAAGAACAGAATGGGAAAGACTAGAGATCTGTTCAAGAAAATTAGAGATACCAAGGGAACATTTCATGCAAAAATCGGTTTGATAAAGGACAGAAATGGTCTGGACCTAACAGAAGCAGAAAATATTAAGAAGAAGCGGCAAGAATACAAAGAAGAACTGAACAAAAAGGATCTTCAAGACACGGATAATCACAATGGTATGATCACTCACCTAGAGCCAGATATCCTGGAAAGTGAAGTCAAGGGGGCCTTAGAAAGCATCACTACGAACAAAGTTAGTGCAGGTGATGGAATTCCAGTAGAGCTATTTCAAATCCTGAAACATGATGCTGTGAAAGTGCTGCACTCAGTATGCCAGCAAATTTGGAAAACTCAGCAGTGACCACAGGACTGGAAAAGGTCAGTTTTTATTCCAATCCCAAAGAAAGGCAATGCCAAAGAATGCTCAAACTACTGCACAATTGCACTCATCTCACATGCTAGTAAAGTAATGCTCAAAATTCTTCAAGCCAGACTTCAGCAATACATGAACCGTGAACTCCCTGATGTTCAAGCTGGTTTTAGAAAAGGCAGAGGAACCAGAGATCAAATTGCCAACCTCCGCTGGATCATGGAAAAAGCAAGAGATTTCCAGAAAACCATCTACTTCTGCTTTAGTGACTATGTCAAAGCCTTTGACTGTGTGGATCACAATGAACTGTGGAAAATTCTGAGAGAGATGGGAACACCAGACCACCTAACCTGCCTCTTGAGAACTCTGTATGCAGGCCAGGAAGCAACAGTTAGAACTGGACATGGAGCAACAGACTGATTCCAAAAAGGAAAAGGAATACATCATGGCTGTATATTGTCACCCTGCTTATTTAACTTATATGCAGAATACATCATGAGAAACGCTGGACTGGAAGAAACACAAGCTGGAATCAAGATTGCCGGGAGAAATATCAATAACCTCAGAAATGCAGATGACACCACTCTTATGGCAGAAAGTGAAGAGGAACTAAAAAGCCTCTTGATGAAAGTAAAAGAGGAGAGTGAAAAAGTTGGCTTAAACCTCAACATTCAGAAAATGAAGATCATGGCATCCGGTCCCATCACTTCATGGGAAATAGACGGGGAAACAGTGGAAACAGTGTCAGACTTTATTTTTTGGGCTCCAGAATCACTGCAGATGGTGATCGCAGCCATAAAATTAGAAGACATTTACTCCTTGGAAGGAAAGTTATGAGCAACCTAGATAGCATATTCAAAAGCAGAGATACTACTTTGCTAACAAAGGTCCATCTAGCCAAGGCTATGGTTTTTCCTGTGGTCATGTATGGATGTGAGAGTTGGACTGTGAAGAAAGCTGAGCACCAAAGAATTGATGTTTTGAACTGTGGTTTTGGAGAAGACTCTTGAGACTCCCTTGGACTGCAAGGAGATCCAAGCAGTCCATCCTAAAGGAGATCAGTCCTGAGTGTTCATTGGAAGGACTGATGCTGAAGCTGAAACTCCAATACTTTGGCCACCTCATGCAAAGAGTTGACTCATTGGAAAAGACTCTGATGCTGTGAGGGATTTGGGGCAGGAGGAGAAGGGGACGACAGAGAATCAGATGACTGGATGGCCTCACCAACTCGATGGACATGAGTTTGTGTAAACTCTGGGAGTTGGTGATGGACAGGAGACCTGGCATGCTGCGATTCATTGGGTCGCAAAGAGTTGGACACGACTGAGCAACTGAACTGAACTGGGATATGCACGTGTTGAACTAAAGAAAATCACATTCCCCAATAACTAGAACTTCAATTTAGTTGATGACTTTTATCATATACAATGAAGAAAACTTAGTGAAGCATTGAGAATACTTTTACTACTTGAAGGAAGTCTACTTAAAAACCTTGAGAGGCAGATCAAGCAGTCCTACTTCAATTCAATTTATTTGACAGAGTCCTATGACAACACTTGGGTGGCCCCACACAGCATGGCTTAGTGTCATTGAGGTAGGCCAGGCTGCGGTCCATGATGTCAGATTGGCTAGTTTTCTGTGATTATGGTTTCAGTGTGTCTGCCCTCTGATGGCCTCTCACAACACCTACTATCTTACTTGTTTTTTTTAAACCTTGGATGTGTGGTATCTCTTCACGGCTGCTCCAGCAAAGTGCAGCTGCTGCTCCTTACCTTGGATGAGTCGCCCCTCCTGACCCTGTACGTGGAGTAGTTTCCAAGATGGATGGGTCATGATGCAGAGGGCTGACAGAATGTGGTCCACTGGAGAAGGGAATGGCAAACCACTTCAGTATTCTTGCCTTGAGAACCCCATGAACAGTATGAAAAGGCAAAATGATAGGATACTGGAAGAGGAACACCCTGGGTCAGTAAGTGCCCAATATGCTACTGGAGATCAGTGAAGAAATAACTCCAGAAAGAATGTAAGGATGGAGCCAAAAACAAAACAAAACAAAACAAAACAAAACAAAACCCCCAACACCCAGTTGTGGATGTGACTGGTGATAGAAGCAAGGTCTGATGCTGTAAAGAGCAATATTGCATAGGATCCTGGAATGTTAGGTCCATGAATCAAGCAAATTGGAAGTGGTCAGACAGGAGATGGCAAGGGTGAACGTCAACATTCTAGGAATCAGCAAACTAAAATGGACTGAAATGGATGAATTTAACTCAGATGACCATTATATCTACTACCGTGGGCAGGAATCCCTTAGAAGAAGTGGAGTAGCCAACATGGTCAACAAAAGAGTCCAAAATGCAGTACTTGGATGCAGTCTCAAAGATGACAGAATGATCTTTGTTCGTTTCCATGGCAAACCATTCAATATCACAGTGATCCAAACCTATGCCCAAACCAGTAACGCTGAAGAAGCTGAAGTTGAATGGTTCTATGAAGACCTACAAGACCGTTTAGAAATAACACTCAAAAAAGATGTCCTTTTTATTATAGAGGACTGGAATCCAAAAGTAGGAAGTCAAGAAACACCTGGAGTAGCAGGCAAATTTGGCCTTGGAGTACGGAATGAAGCAGGGCAAAGGCTAATAGAGTTTTGCCAAGAGAACGCACTGGTCATAGCAAACACCCTCTTCCAACAACACGAGAGAAGACTCTACACATGGACATCACCAGGTGGTCAACACCAAAATCAGATTGATTATTTTCTTTGCAGCCAAAGATGGAGAAGCGCTATACAGTCAGCAAAAACAAGGTGGGGAGCTAACTGTGGCTCAGATCATGGACCCCTTATTGCCAAATTCAGACTTAAATTGAAGAAAGTAGGGAAAACCACTAAACCATTCAGGTATGACCTAAATCAAATCGATTATGATTATACAGTGGAAGTGAGAAATACATTTATGGGCCTAGATCTGATAGACAGAGTGCCTGATGAACTATGGACGGAGGTTCATGGCATTGTACAGGAGACAGGGATCAAGACCATTCCCATTGAAAAAAAAAATGCCAGAAAGCAAAATGGCTGTCTGAGGAGGCCTTACAAATAGCTGTGAAAAGAAGAGAAGCAAAAAGCAAAGGAGAAAAGGAAAGATATAAGTATCTGAATGCAGAGTTCCAAAGAATAGCAAGGAGAGTTAATAAGACTTCCTCAGTGATCAATGCAAAGAAATAGAGGAAAACAACAGAATGGGAAAGACTAGAGATCTCATCAAGAAAATTAGAGATGCCAAGGGAATATTTCATGCAAAGATGGGCTCGATAAAGGACAGAAATGGTCTGGACCTAACAGAAGCAGACGATATTAAGAAGAAGTGGCAAGAATACACAGAAAAACTGTACAAAAAAGATCTTCACAACCCAAATAATCATGATGGTGTGATCACTCACCTAAAGCCAGACATCCTGGAATGTGAAGTCAAGTGGGCCATAGAAAGCATCACTATGAACAAAGCTAGTGGAGGTAATGGAATTCCAGTCGAGCTATTTCAAATCCTGAAAGATGATGCTCTGAAAGTGCTGCACTCAATATGCCAGCAAATTTGGAAAACTCATCAGTGGCCACAGGACTGGAAAAGGTCAGTTTTCATTCCAATTCCAAAGAAAGGCAATGCCAAAGAATGCTCAAACTACCACACAATTGCACTCATCTCACAAGCTAGTAAAGTAATGCTCAAAATTCTGCAAGCCATGTTTCAGCAGTATGTGAACCGTGAACTTCCTGATGTTCAAGCTGGTTTTAGAAAAGGCAGAGGACCAGCGATCAAATTGCCAACATCCGCTGGATCATGGAAAAAGCAAGAGAGTTCCAGAAAAACATCTATTTCTGCTTTATTGACTATGCCAAAGCCTGTGACTGTGTGGATCACAATAAACTGTGGAAAACTCTGAAAGAGATGGGAATACCAGACCACCTGACCTGCCTCTTGAGAAACTCCAGGAGTTGGTGATGGACAGGGAGGCCTGGCGTGCTGCGATTCATGGGGTCGCAAAGAGTCAGTCACAACTGAGTGACCAAACTATGACAGCACTATAGCAAACATGAGGATAGTCTAAAGAAAAATAAATAAAGAAAATAATAAGTAGATAAAGAATGATATTGGATCAAAAGTTAATGTAACTAGTGGAGAAAAGAAGGATCAAAATAAATCAGGTCTTGTTTTCCTCATAAGGCTGAATTCTACTTTTAGGTGCTAAAACTTAAGATAAACTTGATAATAATTGAATATTAAAATTATAATTCTATAACTTCATCAATTATAGGTCTCTGAAAATAAAATAAGGGTAAAGAAGGATGCCTATGATGAGAACATGTTGCAACAGAAATGAATTTTCCTAATAACGCTTCACTGAGAAACCCAAAAAACAGGTGTATCCTCACAAGAATGTTGCCTTGGTAAAGGAGTTATGTTAGCATACCCTAAAGTCTAATTTGGACCCACTCTCACAAAGCGGTCAAAAGTCTCACAAACTCTAACACTCTTTTAGGGAATACAGCAAAATCTAATAAGGAAAAAGTGAAATTCAAATTGCTTACCATCCAATTATAATTCAGTCATAAATTCTAACAAGCAAGAAACTATGATCCATAATCAGGACACAAAACAATCAATTGAAAGAGATCCAGAACTCACAAAGTTTGCTGGTTTCCAAATTGTCACTAATCAATGCTTTTTTTTTTTTCCCTCCTTGTGAAGACTCTACTCAATATGATTTTTTTTATTCTTGTTGGTATGATTGTTGAATACATTGTTAGTGGGAATGAAAACTGCCACAGTAACTTTAGAAAACATTTTGGAGGTTGTTTATAAAGTTACACTTACTAAAGGATCCAGTTAGGGAACTAGTTTCCCTTTGGTATTTACTTAAGTGAAGTCAAAACATATGTTCAACATTTATTTGTGCATAAATATTCATAATAGCCAAATCATTCAGTTCAGTTCATTTGAGTTCAATATCTCAGTAGTGTCCGAGTTTTTGAAACCCCATGGATCACAGCATGCCAGGCGTCCCTGTTGATCACCAATTCCCAGAGTTCACTCAGACTCATGTCCATCGAGTCAGTGAGGCCATCCAGCCATCTCATCTTCTGTCGTCCCCTTCTCCTGTCCCCAATCCCTCCCAGCATCAGGGTCTTTTCCAATGACTCAACTCTTCGCATGAGGTGGCAAAAGTATTGGAGTTTCAGCTTTCAGTCAGTTCAGTTGCTCAGTCGTGTCCGACTCGTTGCGACCCCATGAATGGCAGCACGCCAGGCCTCCCTGTCCATCACCAACACCCGGAGTTCAATCAGACTCATATCCATCGATTCAGTGATGCCATCCAGCCTTCTCATCCTCTGTCGTCCCCTTCTCTTCCTGCCCCCAATCACTCACAGCATCAGAGTCTTCTCCAATGAGTCAACCTTTCGCATGAGGTGGCCAAAGTACTGGAGTTTCAGCTTTAGCATCATTCCTTCCAAAGAAATCCCAGGGCTGATCTCCTTCAGAATGGACCGGTTGGATCTCCTTGCAGTCCAAGGGACTCTCAAGAGTCTTCTCCAACACCACAGTTCAAAAGCATCAATTCTTCAGCGCTCAGCCTTCCTCACAGTCCAACTCTCACATCCATACATGACTACTGGAAAAACCATAAAATTGACTAGATGGACCTTAGTCGGCAAAGTAATGTCTCCGTTTTTGAATATGCTATCTAGGTTGTTCATAACTTTTCTTCCAAGGAGTAAGCATCCTAATTTCATGGCTGCAATCACCATCTGCAGTGATTTTGGAGCCCAAAAAATAAAGTCTGACACTGTTTCCACTGTTTCCCCATCTATTTCCCATGAAGTGATGGGACCAGATGCCATGATCTTCATTTTCTGAATGTTGAGATTTAGGCCAAATTTTTCACTCTCCTCTTTCACTTTCATCAAGAGGCTTTTTAGCTCCTCTTCACTTTCTGCCATAAGGGTGGTGTCATCTGCATATCTGAGGTTATTGATATTTCTCCCGGCAATCTTGATTCCAGCTTGTGTTTCTTCCAGTCCAGCATTTCTCATGATGTACTCTGCATAGAAGTTAAATAAGCAGGGTGACAATATACAGCCGTGACGTACTCCTTTTCCTATTTGGAACCAGTCTGTTGTTCCATGTCCAGTTCTAACTGTTGCTTCCTGACCTACATACAGATTTCTCAAGAGGCAGGTTAGGTGGTCTGGTATTCCCATCTCTCAGAATTTTCCAGTTTATTGTGATCCACACAGTCAAAGGCTTTGGCATAGTCACTAAAGCAGAAATAGATGTTTTTCTGGAACTCTCTTGCTTTTTCCATGATCCAGCGGATGTTGGCAACTTGATCTGGTTCCTCTGCCTTTTCTAAAACCAACTTGAACATGAGGAATTTCACGGTTCACGCATTGCTGAAGCCTGGCTTGGGGAATTTTGAGCATTACTTTACTAGCATGTGAGATGAGTGCAATTGTGTGGTAGTTTGAGCATTCTTTGGCATTGCCTTTCTTTGGGATTGGAATGAAAACGGACCCTTTTCAGTCCTGTGGCCACTGCTGAGCTTTCCAAATTTGCTGGCATATTGAGTGCAGCACTTTCACAGCATCATCATTCAGGATTTGAAACGGCTCTACTGGAAATTCATCACCTCCACTAGCTTTGTTCGTAGTGATGCTTTCTAAGGCCCACTTGACTTCACATTCTAGGATGTCTGGCTCTAGATTAGTGATTACATCATCATGATTATTTGGGTCGTGAAGATCTTTTTTGTACAGTTCTTCTGTGTATTCTTGCCACTTCTTCTTAATATCTTCTGCTTCTGTTAGGTCCATACCATTTCTGTCCTTTATTGAGCCCACCTTTGCATGAAATTTTCCCTTGGTATCTCTACTTTTCTTGAAGAGATCTCTAGTCTTTCTCATTCTGTTGTTTTCCTCTATTTCTTTGCATTGATCGCTGAAGAAGGCTTTCTTATCTCTTCTTGATATTCTCTGGAACTCTGCATTCAGATACTTATATCTTTCCTTTTCTCCTTTGCTTCGCCTCTCTTCTTTTCACAGCTATTTGTAAGTCCTCCCGAGACAGCCATTTTGTTTTTTTTTTGCATTTCTTTTCCATGGGGATGGTCTTGATCCCTGTCTCCTGTACAATGTCACGAACTTCATTCCACTGTTCATCAGACACTCTATCTATCATATCTAGGCCCTTAAATCTATTTCTCACTTCCACGGTATAATCATAAGGGATTTGATTTAGGTCATACCTGAATGGTCTAGCAGTTTTCCCTATTTTCTTTAATTTGAGTCTGAATTTGGTAATAAGGAGTTCATGATCTGAGCCGCAGTCAGCTCCTTGTCTTGTTTTTGTTGACTATATGGCGCTTCTCCATCTTTGGCTGCAAAGAATATAATCAATCTGATTTTGGTGTTGACCATCTGGTGATGTCCATGTGTAGAGTCTTCTCTTGTGTTGTTGGAAGAGGGTGTTTGCTATGATCAGTGCATTTTCTTGGCCAAGCTCTATCAGTGTTTGCCCTGCTTCATTCCACATTCCAAAGCCAAATTTGCCTGTTACTCCAGGTGTTTCTTGACTTCCTACTTTTGCATTCCAGTCCTCTGTAATGAAAAGGACATCTTTTTTGGGTGTTAGTTCTAAAAGGTCTTGTAGGTCTTCAGGGAACCATTCAATTTCAGCTTCTTCAGCATTACTGGTTGGGGCATAGACCTGGATTACTGTTATATTGAATGTTTTTCCTTGGAGACGAACAGAAATCATTCTGTCATCTTTGAGACTGCATCCAAGTACTGCTTTGTGGACTCTTTTGTTGACCATGATGGCTACTCCATTTCTTTGAGGGATTCCTGCCCGCAGTAGTAGATATAATGGTCATCTGAGTTAAATTCACCCATTCCAGTCCGTTTTAGTTCACTGATTCCTAGAATGTCGACATTCACTCTTGCCATCTCTTGTTTGACCACTTCCAGTTTGCCTTGATTCATGGACTTGACATTCCAGGTTCCTATGCAATATTGCTCTTTACAGCATCGGACCTTGCTTCTATCATCAGTCACGTCTACAGCTGGGTATTGTGTTTGCTTTGGCTCCTTCCCTCCATTCTTTCTGGAGTTATTTCTCCACTGATCTCCAGTAGCATATTGGGCACTTACTGACCCAGGGTGTTCCTTTTTCAGTATCCTATCATTTTGCTTTTCATACTGTTCATGGGGTTCTCAAGGCAAGAATACTGAAGTGGCTTGCCATTCCCTTCTCCAGTGGACCACATTCTGTCAGAGCTCTCCACCATGACCCGCCCGTCTTGGGTTGCCCCCCGGGCATGGCTTGATTTCATTGAGTTAGACAAGGCTGTGGTCCTACTGTGATAAGATTGACTAGTTTTCTGTGAGTATGGTTTCAGTGTGTCTGCCCTCTGATGCCCTCTTGCAACATCTACCATCTTACTTGGGTTTCCCTTAATCTGGGTGTTGGGTAAAGCACAGCCACTGCTCCTTACCTTGGACGAGGGGTTCTCCTTACCACTGCCCTTCCTGATTTTCAAGGTGGGATAGCTCCTCTAGGCCCTCCTGTGCCATTGAAGCCACCGCTCCTTGGGTTGATCCCTCAGCCTCCGCCCCTGGCCTCGGGTGCCGCCCCTGGCCTCCAGCTTGGAGTGGTTCCTCAGGGCCACCGCCCCTGGCTTTGGGCATGAGGTGGCTTCTCCTGGCTGCCCCTGGCCTCGGACGCAGGATAGTTTTAGCAGGGTAGCTTTTAGTTTCAGCTTTAGCATCAGCCTTTCAATGAACATCCAGGACTGGTCTCCTTTAGGATGGACTGGTTGGATCTTCTTGCAGTCCAAGGGACTCTCAAGAGTCTTCTCCAACACCACAGTTCAAAAGCGTCAATTCTTTGGCACTCAGCTTTCTTCACAGTCCAACTCTCACATCCATACATGACTACTGGATAAAGCATAGTCTTGACTAGATGGACCTTTGTTGGCAAAGTAATGTCTCTGCTTTTCAATATGCTATCTAAGTTGGTCATAACTTTTCTTCCAAGGAGTAAGCATCTTTAAATTTCATGGCTGCAATCACCATCTGCAGTGATTTTGGAGCCCCCCAAAATAAAGTCTGACACTGTTTCTACTGTTTACCCATGTATTTGCCTTGAAGTGATGGGACCAGATGCCATGATCTTCATTTTCTGAATGTTGAGCTTTAAGCCAACTTTTTAACTCTCCTCTTTTACTTTCATCAAGAGGCTTTTTAGTTCCTCTTCACTTTCTGCCACAAGAGTGGTGTCACCTGCATTTCTGAGGTTATTGATATTTCTCCCGGCAATCTTGATTCCAGCTTGTGCTTCTTTCAGACCAGTGTTTCTCATGATGTACTCTGCATATAAGTTAAATAAGCAGGGTGACAATATACAGCTTTGACATACTCCTTTTCCTATTTGGAACCAGTCTGTTGTTCCATGTCCAGTTCTAACTGTTGCTTCCTGACCTGCATATTAGGTTTCTCAAGAGGCAGGTCAGGTGGTCTGATATCCCCATCTCTTTCAGAATTTTCCACAGTTTATTGTGATCCACACAGTCAAAGGCTTTGGCATAGTCAAGAAAGCAGAAATAGATGTTTTTCTGGAACTCTCTTGCTTTTCCATGTTCTAGTGGATGTTGGCAATTGATCTCTGGTTCCTCTGACTTTTCTAAAACCAGCTTGAACATTTGGAAGTTCACGGTTCATGTATTGCTGAAGTCTGGCTTGGAGAATTTTGAGCATTAGTTTACTAGCATGTGAGATGAGTGCAATTGTGTGGTAGTTTGAGCATTCTTTGGCATTGCCTTTCTTTGGGATTGGAATGAAAATTGACCTTTTCCAGTCCTGTGGCCACTGCTGAGTTTTCCAAATTTGCTGGCATATTGAGCGCAGCACTTTCAGAGCATCATCTTTCAGGATTTGAAATAGCTCCACTGGAATTCCATCACCTCCACTAGCTTTGTTCGTAGTGATGCTTTCTAAGGCCCTCTTGACTTCACATTTCGTGATGTCTGGCTCTAGGTGAGTTTTCACACCATCATGATTATCTCGGTCATGAATACCTTTTTTGTACAGTTCTTCTGTGTATTCTTGCCACCTCTTCTTAATATCTTCTACTTCTGTTAGGTCCATACCATTTCTGGTAAGCCAAATCTTTTATGGTACCCCATTGTCCATCTGCAAGTCAATAAGCATATTTTGATGTACTCCTATAAAGGACTACTGCTCACTAGTAAAAAGGAATAAACTACTGATACGCACAACATGAATGAGTCTCAGAGTCATTATGTGAAGTGAAAAAAGCCAAACACAGACATTTATAAAACATTGCTAGAAAACATCACAGCCTCAGGGACCAAAAGCAAATCTGAGTTTGTTAGATGCTGAAGCAGAAGGAAGGAAAGTGACTATAAAGTACCATAAAGGAGTATGTACATATGTTTATTTCTATACATATACATTTCTATTTCATTTATAGATATAAATATATATTTATATTTCATATTTTATGTTATACTATGTATGTATATAATATTCATAATATATATATTATATATAAATTCAAGTCTAGTTGAAGTTTAAACTTAAATTGGAGAATTTTATTTGTTAACTTTACTTCAATAAACTGAGTGAAAATAAGAAGAACAAATTTGGGGGTAGAGCAAGTTTCTAAGATTTGACACAACTTCACTAAATTTTAAATTCACTGTTCTTAAAAGAGAAACAATCTGGTAGTAAAAATCAATAGCAAATAATTACTCATACTAAATAAAGCGTATTGACTTAACATCAAACAAAATCTGCTCACATTCAAAGAAAGCCTTCAATTAACACCAGGTAAACGGAAATGCAGTAAAACTGGCAAGAAGAGATAAACACTACTTTAGTGTATTAAGAAAGCTAAGGTTTTGGCAAGATTAAAATAAAATAGGTTTAAAAATTAAATATATGATTTTGAGTCTATTATTGGGATGTTTAGATTTTTGCCCCGGTTTGATTTGTATAGTATTGTACACTTACAGGGATAATAAAATAACAAGAGCAAGAATTACATAAAATTAATGACACTACTCATAAGTTTTCTCATAGTTGGCATGCTCCCTGTGGAAAAAGACAGTCATCAGTCTCATTTTAGAATACTCTGATTGGCAGCTCCTCCCCATTCTGGACAACCAAACTATTTGCTCAGTGTTTTCTTAAGAATTGTTTGCTGCTCTTACACAGCAACTAATGCAGTTAGGAAAATATATTACTTTTAACACCATCTTTCTTAATGCTGATTACATCCTTGTGACACGAAAAGCCTGTATCAGTGATTTCATCCACAACCAACTGGCTGAACTTTCACTTGAGAGGCATGTATCCATCCATTCGTCCATCCATTGATTCAGTTTTTTTTTCTTTAATAAATTCACTCAAGATCTATCGAGTGAATTTATACCAGATGCTCTGCTAAGCACTGGGGACATGGTAAAGAAATTATGTAGAGCTTTGATATTAGATATTCAGTCTAGTGGAAGAGACAAACTTGAAAGTGCAAAACCGCATGAACATGCTTGATTAGTATTTTTTTTAATAAGGTGCTGTGAAATAATGTATTACGGTTTTGGAAACTTAGAGAATATGAAATTAAATAGAAATTTGATAACAAACATATCTGAGCAAAAAAATTTGGAAAAAGACAAAATTAGTAAACTTAAGGAATATTAATAACAGAGTTGGAGATCAGTGGTTAAGCCTTGATAAAAAATATTTTTAAGAAATGTCAAAGTGACAAAAGTCTTTCATTAGCAAGTAAAGGCTACATATAGGTACATTACTATATATAAATAAGAGGGAATATGTATGCAGTGATAGAGGAATGGGCAACTGAAAAATTTGTATTGCCACAAACTGAATATATTATTTGAATAGGTTAATATTAAAAATAGATATTGCTTACCCGTGGAGAAATAGTTTATCTCCCTCATGGGCATTCCACTACTCTTTGTATCTTTTTATTATATAGCTTTCATTTGAGGAACTCATTTTAAGGTTTTTATTTTAATTCAATCCCTAACAAGCTGTGTGACTTGACTAAAAATTAGCCATACTCTTCCTTTCTTCATTTTCATATAATTGCTTTTCTAGTTTTTCATATAAGAATCGTTTTCTCTTTAAACCGTAGCACTGACATCATTTTCTTCCCAGGAAAGGAAGCGTTGCATTCACAGAAAGGAAGAAAGAGTATCTAAACACATTTCACTGTAAGATATGGTTTTCCTATGCTTTTTGGAAAAAAAAATTGGTTTATTATCAAACAGTTTTCCAGTGAATATATTAGTGTTATTGTCTCCTTACTTTTATTCAGACAGTTTTATGGAACACATGCTATGGCTGTGCAGTGCTCAGGGTGCCATTTGCACCAAGTGGGTTATGCACTGTAGCACTCCAGAAAGCTGTTTCTATCATGCTGAATTAAGACACTGTGCCTGGCTGTGGATAAGTGGACCTGGGGATGGGGAGATGATCTGGGAGTTGTGGATTGACTTATGTGTACTTCCACGTGTAAAACAGATAGCTAATGGGAACCTACTGTATAACCCAGGGAGTTCAGTTGGGTGCTCTGTGATAATTTGGATGAATGGGAATGGGTGGAAGAGGGAGGTCCAAGAGGGTGAGGATATATGTATACTTACAGCTGATTCACTGCATTGTACAGCAAAAACTAATACAACATTGTAAAGCAACTACTGTTGTTGCTGTTTCAGTCACCAAGTTGGTCTGACTCTTTTGAGACCCCGTGAATTGTAGTCTGCCAGGCTACTCTGTCCATGGGTTTCCCCAGGCAAAAATACTGGAGTAGGTTGACAGTTCCTTCTCCAAGGGATCCTCAACCAAGTGATGGAACCCACATCTAGTACATCTCCTAAATTGACATTCAGGTTCTTTACCACTGAGCCACCAGGGATGCCCAAATCAACAATACTCCAAAAAAAAAAAAAAAAAAAGATATCATGGGACAAAAGGATGATTAAAATTAGGAGATTCCTGGCCTGGGGGAGCTCCTCTGCAAATCTGCCCTCTGATTAGTTTTCTATGTTCTTTTCCAGTTATTCACAGTAACACTGGCCCATGTTGCCAGAATCAGACCTGTATCAAATATGTACAATAAATGTAGAGGACATACACCCTTGGAAAATCACCCAAAGGATGATGATAGTCACTGGAATTCTTTGATAGTCACAAAGTGAGTGAGAAATTCTGAACAATTTCCTTTCAGTATGGTTTATTTTCCAAATTATGCTTACATTTTCTTATGTAGAACCATGAGCACTAGCATGATAGATACAATTTTCTCTTTGGCTTTTCATCAACTGATGTTCTTTGTATTAACTATGCTTTTTCTTTTCTGCAATTTCTTTTTATAATTAATAATTTATTTTAATTGGAGAATAGTTACTTTACAATATTTTGGTGGTTTTTGTCATACATCAACATGAATCAGCCATGGGTGCATATCTGTCCCCCCCATCCTGAGCCCCTCTTCCACCTCCCTTCCCACCCGATCCCTCTGGGTTGTCCCAGAGCACCAGCTTTGAGTACCCTGCTTCATGCATTGAACTTGTACTGGTCATCCATTTTGCATATGAAAATAAACACTTTTCAATGCTGTTCTCTCAAATCATCCCACCCTTGCTTTCTCCCACATAGTCCAAAAGTCTGTTTTCACATCTGAGTCTCTTTTGATGTCTTGCATATAGGATCATTGTGAGCATCTAAGCATCTTTCTAAATTCCATATATATGTGTTAATACACTGTATCGATGTTTCTCTTTCTGACTTACTTCATTCTGTGTAATATACTTCAGTTTCAACCACCTCATTAGAACTGACTCAAATGCATTCCTTTTTAGAGCTGAGTAATATTTCTTTGTGTATATGTATCACAACTTTCTTATCCATTCATCTGCCAATGGATATCTTGGTTGCTTTCATGTCCTAGCTATTTTAAACAGTGCTGCAGTGAACATGGGGGTACATGTGTCTCTTTCAATTCTGGATTCCTTGGTGTGTATGCTCAGCAGTGGGATTGCTGGGTCATATGGCAGTTCTATTTCCAGTTTTTAAAGAATCTCCATACTGGATGTACTAGTTTGCATTCTCACCAACAGTGTAAGGGGGTTCCCATTTCTCCACACCCTCTCCAGCATTTAATGTTGTAGACGTTTTGATGGTGAACATTCTGAGCAGCGTGAGATAATAACTCATTGTGGTTTTGATTTGCATTTCTCTAATAATGAGTTAAAAGATTATTACTTCTTGGGAGAAAAGTTATGACCAACCTAGATGGCATATTAAAAAGCAGAGATGTTACTTTGCCAACAAAGGCCTGTCTAGTCAAGGCTATGGTTTTTCCAGTAGTCATGGGTGAATGTGAGAGTTGCACTATAAAGAAAGCTGAGCACCAAAGAATTGGTGCTTTTCAACTATGGTGTTGGAGAAGACTCTTGAGAGTCCCTTGGACTGCAGGGAGATCCAACCAGTCCATCCTAAAGGAAATCAGTCCTGAATATTCATTGGAAGGACTGATGCTGAAGCTGAAACTCCAATACTTTGGCCACCTAATGTGAAGAGCTGACTCATTTGAAAAGACCCTGATGCTGGGAAAGATTGAAGGCGGGAGGAGAAGGAGATGACAGAGGATGAAATGGTTGGATGGCATCGCTGACTCAATGGACATGAGTGTGAGTAAACTCCAGGAGTTGGTGATGGACAGGGAGACCTGATGTTCTGCAAAGAGTTGGACACGACTGAGCGACTTAAGCGAACTGAATTGAATAATGAGTGATGTTGAGCATCTTTTTATGTGTTTATTATCCATCTGTATGTCTTTGGAGAAATGTCTTTTAGTTATTTGCCCCACGTTTTGATTAGATTGTTCATTTTTCTGGTATTGAGGTGCATGAACAGCTTGTACATTTTGGAGATAAATTGTCAGCTGTGTTTATCTTTGTTTTTATTTCCATTACTCTGGAAGGTAAATCATAGAGGATCTTGCTGTGATTTATGTCAGAGAGTGTTCTGCCTATGTTTTCCCCTAAGAGTTTTATAGTTTCTGGTCTTACATTTAGTTAGTCCATTTTGAGTTTATTTTTGTGTTAAGTGTTCTAGTTTCATTCTTTTACGTGTGGTTAACCAGTTTTCTTAGAACCATTTGTTAATTACATTCTCTTTAATATTGTATATTTTTGCAAACATTCTCCATTGTCTCTTTTTGCCTCCTTTGTCAAAGATAAGGTGTCCATAGGTGTATGGATTCATCTTTGGGCTCCCTATTTTGTTCCATTGATCTAGTTTTCTGTCTTTGTGCCAGTACCATATTGTCTTGATGCCTGTTGCTTTGTAGTATAGTCCGAAGTCAGGAAGGTTGATTTCTCCAGTTCCATTCTTCTCTGTCAAGATTGCCTTGGTTGTGTGAGTCTTTTTGTGTTTCCATGCATATTGTGAAATTATTTGTTCTAGTTCTGTGAAAAATAACATTGGTAGGTTGAGAGGAATTGTGTTAAATCTATAGATTGCTCTGAGTAGTATTCTCATTTTCACTATAGTGACTCTTCCAATCTGTGAACATGGTATATTTCTCCATCTGTTTGTGTCATCTTTGATTTCTTTCGTCAGTGTTTTATAGTTTTCTATATATAAGTCTTTTGTTTCTTTAGATAAATTTATTCCAAAGTATTTTATTCTTTTCATTGCA
The DNA here is from genome assembly GCF_001704415.2 of Capra hircus. Taxonomy (NCBI): domain Eukaryota; kingdom Metazoa; phylum Chordata; class Mammalia; order Artiodactyla; family Bovidae; genus Capra; species Capra hircus. The sequence goes on along the minus strand of NC_030816.1, from coordinate 1,510,007 downwards.
ATGGTGAATGAGGTTGTTTCATTAATTTCTCTTTCTCTTTACACATTGTTAGTGTTAGGAAGGAAATGGATTTCTGTGTGTTAATTTTATATCCTGAAACTTTGCTATATTCATTTCTTAGCTTTAGTAACATTCTGGTGGTAGCTTTAGGGTTTTCTATGTAGAGGATTATGTCGTCTTCAGACGGACAGTTTTCCTTTTTATCCAATCTGGATTAATTTATTTCTTTTACTTCTCTGATTGCTGTGGCTTGGACTTCCAAAACCAAGTCGAATAGAAATAATGAGAGTGGGCACCCTTGTCTTATTCCTGATTTTAGAAAAAGTGCTTTCAATTTCTTGCCATTGAGGATAATGTTTACTGTGGGTGTGATGTATATGACTTTTATTATGATAAGGTGTGTCCCTTCTATCCCTGCTTTCTGGTGAGTTTTTATGTTAAATGGGTGTTGAATTTTGTCAAAGGCTTTCTCTGCATCTATTGAGATAATCATATGGTTTTTATCTTTAAATTGTTAATGTGGTGTATCACATTGATTTCCCAATATTGAAGAATCCTTGCATCCCTGGAATAAGGCACACTCGGTCATGATGCATGATCTTATTAATATGTTGTTGGATTCTGTTTGCTAGAATTTTGTTGAAGATTTTTGAGTCTATGTTCATCAGTGATATTGGCCTACAGTTTTCTTTTTTTGTGTGGCATCTTTGTCTGGTTTTAGTATGGTGATGGTGGCTTCACAGAATGAGTTCGGGAGTTTACCTTCCTCTGGAAGTGTTTGAGTAGGATAGGTGTTAGATCTTCTCTAAATTTTTGGTAGAATTCACCTGTGAAGCCATCTGGTCCTGGGCATTTGTTGGAAGGTTTTTTAGTACAATTTTGATTTCCATACTTTTGATGTGTCTGTTCAGATTTCCTATCTCTTCTTGGCTCAATTCTGTTTCTTCCTGGTTCAGAAGGTTATACTTTTCTAAGAATTTGTCCATTTCTTCCAAGTTGTCCACTTTATTCACATATAGTTGCTCATAGTAGTCTCTTGTGATCTTTTGTATTTCTGTGTTGTCTCATGTAATTTCTCCGCTTTCACTTCTAATTTTATTGATTTGATTCTTCTCCTTTTTTCCTCAATGAGTCTGTCTATTTTATTCATCATCTCAAAGAACCAGCTTTTAGTTTATTGATCTTTGCCATAGTCTCCCTCATTTCTTTTTCAATCATTGCTGCTCTGATTTTCATGATTTCTTTCTTTCTACTGACTTTGGGTTTTTGGCTCTTCTTTTTCTAATTGTGTTAGGTGTAAAGTTAGGTTGTTTATTTAATGTTTCTCTTCTTTCTTGTGGTAGGCTTGTATTGCTATTTGCTATTTTCTGTAATTTCTGATGCTTCGGCATCTAGAGTCTTCCTGACCATGGAGAGACTAGTCTTCCCAGGGGGAGAAAATTTCTAGAGACAGTAAAAGGATGACTAGCTGAGTATAACTTTCATATGCAAGCTAACTGATCCCAAACCCACAGTGCCTCCATCTCTTCTGTTGGGCTCTCATACTTAGGATAATAATTCCTCACCTTAGTTATTCCAAGATCAGGTACTAGGAAACTAGGGACAGTCTCTAAGTCCCAGACTCCACTGAAATTATTCACACTGGCAAATTCTAAGCTTGCCTGCCATGCCTTGCTTTTTCCTGCCCACAGAGACAGAGTCTCTTGCGCATGTCTTTCTCTTACTTCCTCCCTCCTGATGAGCTCTGGTGCCTTCTTGTGTGGCTCTGTGAGACACATCATGCCCCCTTCTCCTGGGATCTGTGAGTAACAAACGACCTTTTCAGTGCCAATCACCTCCTGACCTGTTAGCCTCACCAACTCTGAAAAATAATAAAGCCCACCTTTTAAAACACCTTTGCCCTTTCAAAGAAGAACTGAACTTTATGGCTTGTGAATATTGATGTTACCTTCACGTCTTGGAGAAATGACTCGATATACATACATTTTTCTCTTTCCAAAGCAAGATTATTGTCATGCAAGTTTATCAACCTATTGCTTCCAATAGCTTCTCTGTCATTCAGATAAATAGATAAAATGTATTCATTCTTCAGTCTTTGATTAAATGTCCTGCGTTGTATGGATCCTACAATAAAAATGTTACACTGGTAGGGTACTTTATGGTCAATAAATACTTCCATACATATTTATTAAGAGCTACACACACACACATCACATAGATTGAAACCAGATTCTCATGAATTGTTCCTCTGTTGAAGATGAAGGAAATATGTCTCTTGGAGCTTGTATGATTTTCCCAAGCTCATATTACTAATAGATGGTGGTTTATGGTTTGTGTTTGTTAGTCTATTACCCATGATTTTTGGTTTCCAAAAGTCTTGTGCATTGTAGAATGAAAATCCTAACAGCAACTTGATTTTAGAAGAGATGGTAAATTGAAATTATGCCTATATCAGTAAAAATTAATCACATGAACAGTTAGAAATGGAAAAACTGAGCTCATTTCTCCCTCTACTTTGCAGTGCATCTTCTGGGAATGTATCAAGAAAACTATTTTCTCTGGCTACTTGACAACATACATATATATCTTTGAACCAGTTTGATCTTATATTAATTTCTCTAATGCTTTGTATTCATTTCATTATTATATTATATTTATGTATTTTTTTGCAAAAGGCTGTTTTTAAAGACTATTTCAGTTGAGCTTTCCAGATAGAGAGCTACCAAGGCTGTAGTGCAACTCTTAACTGTTAAGAAAAGAGAAAAAATTAGATCTGGAATTAATTTTAGAGATCATGCAGAACAAACATTTATCAAAGAAGCCCAATGATATTGGAAAGTTTTCCCAAGATAACATAATACTCCCTCTCAGAAATTTGTCATTTTACTCCTTAAGAATACTGTAATGATGCTTCAGCTGGAATTCTTGTGTTCTAATGCATATTGGAGAATTCAGATCCTTAGTATTTCCTGAAGGAGGAAACCAGAATTGAAAGAGACACGTTTATCCCAATATTCATCGCAGCACTGTTTGTAATAGCCAGGACATGGAAGCAACCTAGATGTCCATCAGCAGATGAATGGATAAGAAAGCTGTGGTACATATACACAATGGAGTATTACTCAGCCATTAACAAGAATACATTTGAATCAGTTCTAATGAGGTGGATGAAACTGGAGCCGATTATACAGAGTGAAGTAAGCCAGAAAGAAAAACACCAAAGCAGTATACTAACACATGTATATGGAATTTAGAAAGATGGTAACGATAACCCTGTATGCGAGACAGCAAAAGAGACACAAGTATAGAACAGTCTTTTGGACTCTGTAGGAGAGGGAGAAGGTGGGGTGATTTGGGAGAATGGCGTTGAAACATGCATAATATATAATAAACAAATCACCAGTCTAGGCTCAATGCAGGATACAGGATGCTTGGGGCTGGTGCACTGGGATGACCCAGAGGGATGGTATGGGGAGGGAGGTGGGAGGGGGGTTCAGGATTGGGAACATGTGTACACCCTGGCGGATTCATGTTGATGTATGGCAAAACCAATACAGTATTATAAAGTAAAATAAAGTGAAAAAAAAAAAAAGGACACCAACCACACACACACACACACACACACACACACACAAATAAATAAAACCTCAAAAAGAAAAGAAAAGAAAATATTGAGTACTTTTCCTAGGAGAATAATAATGTTTTTTCTTTTTGGAATTAAAACTTTTGAACTTGAGGAGGTGAGAGATTTGTCCAAAATTTAAAGTCTTCAGGATAAAAAGTTTAATAAGGATTTCAAGGGCCAGTCATTCTACACAATCTTATGGAATCTGGGTAGATTTCAAGTTCTAGTCAGACCAAAACAAGGAAACCATCTCAGTCTTAAGTTGTATGTCTTTTTAACAGAGACGCTGCAAAAGGGCAGGCCTCCCAGTATGATGTCTCTCATTGTTTCAGAAGTAATAGCCCTGAGGAAATAAAACCATCTCCAAATCTATGAAAATAATTAAAAACCCCAATAAAGCATTTGAGTCTTTTAAAATAAAAACTTTAAAAGATCTCTGATGTTTGTGAAGGATTCTTTCTATTTATCACTGAAGGCTGGAATTACTTAAAGCAAATCTGCTTCATTTTTGTTTAACAGAATGCTCCCAAAGGTCATAGAAGTTCTGAGAAATCAAGTTCTGAATGTTTCTTGAAGCTGGACTGAGTGATGTTTATTAAATCAAGCTCGATATTTTTGGCAATCAGTTTCTCACACCTTGAGTTTAGAAATCTGGGAATCATTGGCATGTCAAACTTTCAAAGCATATGAGGATACCTTTTTATAAACCAGTATGCCTAATTACTAGTATTACTTTTTGAACTATTTTCATTACTGATCCTCTTGGGATTCATACATGGAAAATGCATTTAAAATGCCATCTATCATTTAATCCCTATTATTAAGCCTTCAGGCAGATGTTTTTGTAAACAATTACCCCTTGAAGGTATCCTTGGAGCCAAGAAGCTCATTTTTCATTGGACTAAGAGAAGAAGCAAGTTCCAGAGTTGAGGATCCTCTGAGGACAAAACTGTGAGTCAAGGTTCACTACACTGTATCATCAATCAGCTTGATTCAAATGATGTCATAAATTTAAGGTCAAAAAGAACCAATAAATTCCACCTCCAGAGATCCACTTTAACAGTTTTTAGGGTATCTTGTGAAATTTTCCTTCTAATTTTTAAAATTGAGACAATGATTATGAACTACAAAATTTGAAGACCAACTGTAAATCAAAAGTTTAGTGTTGCAATAAAAAAAATTAGAAATAAATATATCTAACACATGTGGACAAATCTACATAATTATGACTACAAAATATGGTAATCATACATAGCAATTAACAATGAGATTGGTGACACTTATACAACCGTATTTTAAAATCACTTAAAAAGGTGATTGATAGGCTCAAATGAAAAGGGAAACTTCTCAGAGCTTCTACTCAAGACATTGTAAAAAAAAAAAAAAAAGAACCTGAAGTGAAAACATAATTCCTGAACATCATCCCAGTAAGGAGGCCAGAAATACAGGATATAGTTAAATTTGAATTTCATAATGATAATATATAATGTATTCCTAAATTTTATTTCACATACACAATGAATAATTGCATTTCTATATGTTTTTCTAAATCTCCCCATATGCAGAGATCAAATCTGAATTTTTAATTAAAATCCCACAGGACTCTTATTATCAGGAAAGTTGGGAGAAATTGGTAGAGGTAGATGCTGGCTTTCTTTCTCTGGCAAGGGATGACCAAAGCCTAGTGTTCCAGAGACTTCTACAGAAAAGTTGCCCAAGCCTCTAGGCTTTGGAAGTTTCAAAATAATTCAAACTGAATATGAGAAGACAGTTCTCAGTTTGGTTCAGTTCAGTTCAGTTCAGTCACTCAGTCGTGTCCGACTCTTTGTGACCCCATGAATCGCAGCACGCCAGGCCTCCCTGTCCATCACCAACTCCCGGAGTTCACTCATACTCACGTCCATCGAGTCAGTGATGCCATCCAGCTATCTCATCCTCAGTCATCCCCTTCTCCTCCTGCCCCAAATCCCTCCAGCATCAGAGTCTTTTCCAAATGAGTCAACTCTTCACATGAGGTGGCCAAAGTACTGGAGTTTCAGCTTTAGCATCATTCCTTCCAAAGAAATCCCAGGGCTGATCTCCTTCAATTTGGTTAGAATTGTCTTGTTTATGGTAGAATAAGACCAGGCAAGGTAGCCTGGTTTTTAGACTCCAAGTAGGAAGGGAGAAGCAGAAAGGAGGTAGAGTCCTTGGGCTGGGATAGAAGGCAGGTGGTGTAATTTACTTGTCACTTAATCTCCTTCTCCTTGTCTCCCTCTCTTTCCCACAGTAGTCCTATATGGAGAATTACCTGACTATGTGTATCAGTTATAATCTCTGCCAATTTCCAGTGTAATAGGATGTTCTCTCCAAGAGCAAATGCCCACGGAATGTTAAATGGTAAAGGTTAAATGTATTCTTTTGAAATTTTTCAATGTTATTTTTGCTATGGGAGATTTCAAATATATACCAAAAAAGAATATCAGACACTCAAATATGTAATATGTTGCTTCAGGAATGATCAGCTCTTGGCCAGTCTTCTCTCTTGTACACTCATTGCCATCATCTCCAATTCAGTTATTCTAAATAAGATTCATTTCACATATGTGTATATATGTATGTTTGTATGTATGTGCCTGCATGCTTAGTCATTCAGTCGTGTCTGACTTTGCGACCCCATGGGCTATAGGCTTCCAGGCTTCTCTGTCCAAGGAACTTTCCAAGCAAGAATACTGGAGTGGGTTGCCCTTTTCTACTTCAGGGGATCTTCCCAACTCAGGGATCAAACCACTGTCTGCTGCATTGGCAAGCAGATTTTTTACCATTGTGCCACCTGATAAGCCCATAGAAGGGTGTATACACACACACACACAGACACACACACACATACACACACACATACATGTATATTATTGGAAAAATTGAGAAACATTTTATATTTTTTACATATATTTGAGAATGTGTCTCTAAAAGATAAGGAATTTTAAAATATTATGCCAAAAATATCAATAATCCTTAATGTTATAAATTATATGATCAATATCAAATTTCTTTGAATCTATTTTTAGCTACTTCAAATGAAAGAATAGTGAAAGTGAAGGTTGCTCAGTCGTGTTTGACTCTTTGTGACCCCATGGACTATACAGTCCATGGACTTCTCCAGTCCAGAATACTGGAGTGGGTAGTCTTTCCCTTCTCCAGGGGGTGTTCCCAACCCAGGGATCAAACCCAGGTCTCCCACACTGCAGGTGGATTATTTACCAGCTGAGCCACAGGGAAAGTGCTTATAAACCCCATATATTGCAGTTGGTGAACATAACTTTTTTATAGATCTCCTTCTTTTCTCGCAACTTATTTGATAAAGAAACTATTCATTTTCCCTTTAGAGTTTTCCACATTCTGGATTTTGCTGATTGCATTTTTGTAGTATTGTTTAATAGGTTTATCTTATTAACAATGGAAGGAGGAATTTGAGAGAGAGGACCAGGATGGTGACATAAGAAGCTTCTGAGTTCCCCTACTTTATTGGATGCACCAATTTTATAGTTATACACATTGCACCTTCTAATAAAAGAGATCTAGAAACTAGCTGAGTGACTCCTCCACATTGGGCTACTGAGAAGGTACAGATCAAAATGGGTAGGAAAAGCTGAGACATCATTTGACCATAAATCTATCTCTGGCCCAGGGCCATACAATCTGAAAAGAGCCCTGAATTCCCAGTTTCTCACTTAGGAGCTAAGGATTTGAACCCCATGATTAGCATATCAAATTTAAGACTCTCACCTAAGCGATGAACTCAAAACAACTACCTCTGAAAGTCAACAGGCCTTGAATCCATCATGCTCACAAAACTATACCAAAAAAAAAAGAAGTTCCTGATGTGAGAACTCACTGTGGCTGTAGTCCAGGGTTTAGCACAGAGTGAGCAGGTAAAACTCACTCATCTCCCAGTGTTTCCCTGAAAACAGATTCATCTGCACACTTTAAAAGCTACCCAGCAAGAATAAGCAAGGTTGTCCTTCAATACTGAAGAAGTGCTTAAAAAAAGACTTTTCCAGACAAAGAATTGCTGTAAGAAGAGCTCATGACCACTAGACTAGCCTTACAAGAAATGTTAAAAGGGTTCTTCAAGTTGAAACTAAAGGAAGCTAATTAGTAACAGGAAAGCATACGTAAATACTGTTGACTGAAAAAAAAAAAAAATGCGTGACCTGAAAATTGTGAGTTAAGTTGTTTGGGAGCTCTAGTGAGGATTATAACCCACGAGACAGTCTCTAAGGTAGCTCTGAGGAACTGCTACAGAGAAGTAAGGGAAGAGCCAGGATATACAAGAGCTTTTGCTAAAAATAAACTAACATGCTGAAGATCAAAATATTATTACTAATCAAAAAAACATACATTTAAAATGACTGATTTTAGTGTTTTTCTACATATGTGAAGACACAAGAGTTTGAGCTCATTGAAATTATCCCTTTGAAATGCATCTTAACTATTAATATCTAGGGCCAGTATCCTGTTTTTCTCCATCCTGCATTCCCCTCAGGGCTCACCACCTAGGAGCATGTACAATGGCTGATGGCTTGATGGTGGGCAACATTCATTATTTACTGGTATGGAAGGCAACATATGTTGTCTGTGGTGTAAAATTCACTGGTAAAGATAAATATATATTTAAATTTAGAACACCCTAATAGGGAGGCCTGGCACACTGCAATTCATGGGGTTGCAAAGAGTAGGATACGACTGAGCGACTGAACTGAACTGAACTGAATATTAGAATGCTCATGGACAAAGCACTTATAGCTTTTATATGAAGGATGGAAGACAAAAGTATTAAAATGACTATAATAATTCATTAATGGATACGCAGTGTAAAAGAGGGGCTTCCCTGATGGCTCATCAGTGAAGAACCCACACGCCAGTGCAGGACATGCAGGAGACCTGGGCTCTGTGCCTGGGTGGGGAAGAGCCCCTGGGGAGGGCATGGCGACCCACTCCAGTATTTTTGCTGGGAAATCTCACGGACATAGGAGCCTGGTGGACTATGGTCCATGGGGTCGCAAAGAATGAGACACAACTAAAGCGACTGAGTACACATGCTCCACTCCAGTACTCTTGCCTGGAGAATCCCATGGATGGAGGAGCCTGGTGGGCTGCAGTCCATGGGGTCTCTCAGAGTCGGAGACGATTGAGCGACTTCACTTTCTCTTTTCACTTTCATGCATTGGAGAAGGAAATGGCAACTCCAGTGTTCTTGCCTGGAGAATCCCAGGGATAGGGGGGCCTGGTGGGCTGCCATCTATGGGGTCGCACAGAGTTGGACATGACTGAAGCGACTTAGCAGCAGCACTGTAACGTGGAAAACATGAAAGGAGGGTGGGAGTGTAAAAATGTAAAACTCTATATTAAACTTGAAGTTAAGCTGTTCTCAGTTTAAAATAGAATGTTATAAATGTAAGATGTTTTATGTAATTTCCATGGTAACCACAAAACAAAAGGCTGTAGTATTCACACAAAAGATGAACAAGAATCAAAGCAAATCACTACAGAAAATCATCAAACCATGAGGGAATAGAGAAGAGATGAATAAAGGAACACAGAGGAACTACAAGACAGTCAGAAAACAGTAATAGTAAGCACATAGCTATCATGATTGCTCTAAATATAAATGAAGTAAATTCTCCAACTAGAAGACATGGAGTGGCTGAATGGATTGAAAAATAAAAAGGCTCACCTAATTATATTCTGCCTATAAGAGATACTTCAGCTTTTAGGAACAGACAGACTAAAAGACAAGGAATAGGAAAATATTTCACTGTTTTTGAGAATGTAAACTGATACAACCACTGTGGGTAATAGTACGGTAGTTCCTCAGTAAAACTAAAAATAAAATTGCCATTTGATCCAGCAATCCCATTCCTGAGCATATGTCTAGAGAAAACCATAATTTGAAAAAAATGCATGCACCCCAATGTTCATTGCAGCACTATTTATAGTAACCAAGACATGGAAGCAACTTAAATGTCCATCAATAGAGGAGCAGATGAAGAAGATGTGGTACTGTCATTAAAGAGAATGAAATAATAGTTTGCAGCAAAATAGATGGACCTAGAGATTGTCAGATTTAGTGAAGTCAGACAGAGAAAGTGAATGTATGTGATCACTTATACATAAAATCTAAAAAAATAAAAGGATGCAAATAAATTTATTTACAAAATAGAAATAGACTCACAGACTTAGAGAACAAACAGGGTTACCAGGGGAAGGGTGATGGAAAGGGACAGTTAGGGAGTTTGGGACTGACATGTACACTTTCCTATATTAAAAATGGATAACCAACAAGAAGCTACTGTATAGTGCAGGGAACTCCCTTACTATTAGGTAACAACCTACATGAGAA